>NC_135506.1:84670483-84747983 GCF_052857255.1 Amblyomma americanum
AGTCACCAAAAGGGCTTTGCAGCTTGCAAAGAGAGTATTTCGCCTTTCTGCTTGCAGAAAAAATGTTAGAGGTATAAATGTCGTTGTGACTATTTTACATTTTCACTTACAGAAATACCCCATCCCGTAGGCAAAACGATGTGTAGACCTCTTGCAAAATTATGTCCAAACAGATATGTCGCCATGTGGACGTCAAGTTTGACTGTGTCCTCCTATCAGCTCTTTTGACTCCCCGTAAGCCTGCAGACCCGAAAAGTTTGCAGCACTGTTGACTCATATCAAGTGACTGAATACCTGCACGAAGAACCACGCGATGTGCCGCGCCACCTCGCGCCGGCTGTACTTGGCGAAGACCTGGTCGACCGTGGTGAGAAGCGCTGTGTCCTCGACCAGGACGTGGTCGCCAGCACCGAAATCGGGCCACAACGCCACGTGCGAGCCAATCTCGGACAACCACTCGGGGGAGTTGATACTCAGCGTCAGGCGTTCGATCTCCGACAGAGGGAAATCAGCCGGAGTCTGCGCAAAGGCCCGTCGGGGCAAGGAAAGATTTGTTCTTAGGGGATTCGAGTCTGCAGCTGTGAGCTTGCGTCAGGATGCACTGCTGTCGCGTGACATTTCTCCATTTTGCAAGTGTGGTATGACGTTGCCGATATCGAAATAAACTTACGAAACCATAATTAGAAATATTTAGAAATAGCCCTTTGCACGACGTATTAAATGACTACATTGTACACATACCCTGCACGCAAAACAATAGAAATGACCATTAGGTAAGTGTCAGCACTGGATGGCCTGAGCAAGCAGCTACAGAAAAAACTTTTCATAGATACAACTACATGACATATTACTACATACATGCGTATATTTAAGGGCTTAAGACATTAGGCAATTAGCCTATATAGCTCTCTGCTCTTTTCATGTCACGATAGTTTTCGCAGCATATGTGTTTAAATATTCTTTCTGCTCAAAACCAAGAACATACGAGACGTAGCCGCCTATAAGAATATTAAGAGTTCGGGGTACTTTTTTCGGCCGCTTGCTTTCCTTTTCGTGCGTTCACAATTCTTTGTAAATCACCTGCCTTGTTCTTCCGAATCAGCACCTCCATTGAGCGCCCGAGGATATCCAATTCCATTGCCGCCGTCTTCGCGACTTCTTCTTCAGTAGGCTTCGGTTCGTTAACGCCAGCAAAGGCCTCGAAGTAGCTCATGTAGTAGTTGTAGTAGACGCGCTCAGCTATCAGGCTCTCTTGGAACTTGGACCAGAACACCATTTTTGTCCCGAGGGAAGCATGAGCGCGTTCCGGTTTCCGCTATGATTCTGCCGCACCTGCAGCATATGAGTGTTTTTAAATTTGGCCCGCGGCAATTGAAACCAAAATTGGCACAGACGTGCAAGCTGGTACGTTTATTTCTGAAGTTTATAACACTTTCGGTTATCTCTAGTAGTTAACCAGTAATCACAGCTCACACCATCGTAAAGTCCTCCCAATGGCTAAAACTGCCAGCGAGAAAGAATTTGACAGCTTCATAAAGCGCACTCGCATGCAATAAGATTATTAGGTTTTTTTTTCTACACATTACTCATAGGCATATGTTAAACCGTAGCGTGCACATTTTAATGAGAGCGTTTCATACTTTCAGAACTTAAGGCACCTGTGGACACAAAAATCAAGACCTCTATATATCTCCTGAATTTCTTTGGATTCAGTGAATTCTGTCGTTAAGAGATGTCAAAGTAATCACTGCTAGCAATTGCAGAAAATGGGAAAGATGAGGAAAGGGCCCTTAAATCTTATTCACTGGTTTGCCTCACTTATCTCAACATTTCAATTTGCTTTTGGTCAGAGAAGTGTTTCATGGGATCCAGCTGAAGATATAATTTCTCTTCATAGTGTCATTGAAATGGTGTCAGTTGAATGCACAGCGCAGCACAAGAAAACAGAGAAATGGAGAGCACACTTATGGTGCTCCTGTGCCAACAAGCCCTAAGTACCATTTTATTAAAATGTTGGTTGTTGATCGTCGGTAAGGCACGAATGCGGCAGCGCCGGGACCATCACTAGCATGGTTTGCTTAAAATTTTCTGTCACCGCGCACTAAAAAATGTCCTTTCTTGAATTTGTACTGCATATTTCTCTATAATTTTCAATCACGGAAGGGGATAAAACTCGTGGATTACGAAAAAATTTTCGAATATTGATGTTTCTCTGCATAGGCAATTTTATTTGCCGAAACCGCCACCCCCCAAAAGTTGCAAATGAGTCCTACGTTGCTTGTCACAGCTAACCTTGCGACTGAAATGGCAAAGATTCGTGGTTCATCTTTTTTTTCCACAATTCTTCCGTTCTCTGGTGAAAACCTTACATGACAAAAGGCTCCTCTTGCGTTTCATGCTGTCTTCTGTAAGCTTTACTTTTACCAATTCATCAAGTTAAATGATACATAAGCTGCGGCAGATTAGCAGACTTGACATTGAGCTGCTGGATCCCAGGTCACTGTATGATATCCCGGACGCAGCGGCCCCATATCAAAGTACTCTACGCAATGAACGTTCGTGTTATTTGCAACCCACTTTAAAGAACGCTCAGCGGTCGACATTTACCCGTTTCCTCCCTGCATCATCTCTCGTTGCCACGTGTACCTTGGCGACATTAGACCTGATATGCCACGCACCACTCCAAATGCCACGTGCTGTCAAGGCCACAATTTGTGAAAACAGCACCTGTAGTGGAACCAGAAATGTGTCTGCCAGTTGAAGGCCAAGTCCAGGAGGATGCCCATTGGACTCGCTCTGGCATCGGGCTCTCCGGGCCACGGGATGCGGCGCTCCCGCATGAACGCCTTGAGGTCCGCCATGCCGGTGTCATCAGTGGAACCCATGCGCTCTGCGTCCATGCAGGCTCTGTACATGGGCAGTGCCTTCCTGCCTGTGACTCTCAGTCGGGATTCCTTGCTTAGGAGCGTTTCGAAGCCCTGCAGCGGTGACAAACCGAATGGAGAAAGGGTTAGGGTTCCGCGTGGATACCCTGCAGCTTGCATGAAATATTCTTAACGGATGCTAACTGGACATAGCCCTGAAAATGGCGACAATCTGTTTCATGGTGCTAGCTAACTTTACTAGTACATGTTGTCCTTCAAAGGGCATGCCCGAACATTATAGGTTAAGGATTGACTACGGTGCATGTTTGATGTCGCATTAAGAAATTTTATTGCCATTTCCTTCGAGACTGCCACGTTACATTCATACGCACCAGATATCAGTCTACCAGAATTAGCACCGCTCGTCCAGGAGGTTATTTGAGCATTTGAGAGAGACTGAACCCCGATTACATCGCTTTGTGCGTTTTCAGGCTCTGCAAAATACAAGACACGAATTTTTTCGCTCTCCGTACTCAGCTAAGCCAAAGTTCACTTTTAAAACAGCGACCAATACCACATACTGTGCGTAGATCTTCACCGCATCAGACAGCGGACGGAAAGCGCACCGCGAATATGCGTTCTTGTGTGTGTGTGTTTGGATTGTAGGGACCAAGTCTCGCGGTCGCAACTACTCACAGAACAGCTTTAAGTGGAAGGGGGTCGGAAAGCTGAAGTCGGACAGAAGGATAGCGGAAATAGGAAGAGGTTGGATGTAGGAGAGCGCGACGACCTTGAAAGAGACACTGAATCCTCTGGCAGCCATTGCCAGCGAGGCCCGCCTGTTTGCAAGTAAAGATAGTTGATGTTGCAGCTGGGCCTTCCAAGAACTTGACAGGCACCCGGTGCCGTTTCCAGGAGTGGCGACGAGGAGCAAAACCCCGGGGGGGGGGGGGAGGGGCGGTGGGGGGGGGGGGGAGGGGCTCGAGGAACGAGAAGTCTCAGACGAGAAACAGTCGCCAGAAGGAAATAAAAGAGAACGTAAACGGGGATCGAGCGGACAACCCGAGCACTGACCGAGAAGTTGTTTTTTTTTGTTGCAATGATACATACATGTAAGTCACTAAATTTCCGTATTGGTAACCTGTTATTTTTCAGTAGTCAGGCTCGTCAGAAGGAGTAAAGAGCAACTTAAAAGTGGTGTGAATAACCTGCTGTTTAAAAACATATATTGAACAGTCTCTGCGATCCAGCTTTACAGCCTTAGCCGTGAGAATCTTCCAGGAGTGGTCATGATATGGAATTGCGCGAGAAATGATTCGTGTAGTAGGGTGCTTAAGATTTGCCCGCGGCATTGCTGAAAAATTTTTGAGTCTCAATATGCGGAAGTTTAAAGCAGTTCATTTTATTCGCTGTCAGAAACGTTCATTGAAATTTGTCGACTATCAAGCCGACAATAGCTTTCCAATGGTCACGCTCTAAGTGATAAAAAAGCCTATGAGACGCTCAAAAACGTTACAACTTGCAAGAATATGCGTTTTAAAGAGATAAGAGACCGCGTTCATGCACGTGCCTTGAACCACGTTTCAACGGCGTAACTTGTGGTGGCCGCGGCGTAGCTCACAAACTGTTTGGACGGGCTCCATGCCGAGCATGCGTAAGCACTGAAGTCGTGGCACGGGTCCACGCTGCCGTTAATGTTTTGGCGCAGGAGTCGTTCGTGGATCACGCAGTTCTCGGTTCGGCAGATGTTCTGCGCTGTCACAATGGCATTGCGGTAACGCGCGAACATGGACAGCGCCAACATAAACGCCACAAATAGACCTGCGCCGACTATGAACGCCAACCAGGCGCCGTGTGCCTTCAGGTAAAACTGCCAGCCGTGAGGGGACGTCTGGGTCGTGGGTCCCATCTGCGGAGAGGATAGACAACACATGTGTCATCAACTTGGTACCTCGCACAAATACAGCTTTTGTAATAAGTAAAGCCTAATGTAGTTACTTGTGTGGCGTACTGTGTGATCCGGAACTCACCGCCAGCCGTCTAGGTAACTTGAATCTTGAAACTCAGAAATTCACACATCATGGGTGCTAGATTAACAACAATACGTGGATTAGAGGAAAAGCCCCTGTTATCTTCAGTCTTGACAAATACTGCACCTTCCTCGGTTACAGAAGGTAGTACTATGGAATCACTTTTAGGCGTTTGGAGCGTAAACATCAGCATCCACAAGTTGCAGGTATACAATGTGCCAACTAGACGCCATGGTGGCTCAGTAGTTATGGTGCTCGGCTGCTAACCCGAAATACGCGTGTTCTAACCCAGCCGCGGTGGTCGCATTTCAGTGGAGGCAAAAAAAGAGAAAGGAGTACAGATGCACCTACAGCCAAATTGCTTTATGTAGAAAGCCTCCCGGCTGACACGCGCAGTCTTATCTAAGCTCTTGCCGAGAATCTTCGTCTCATTAAAAAACGCCTCACACCAGTCGTAGCTTATTACGCGCGCCACAAAATATGCGTTGTTATCTTTTAAATCTGACAAATGTCGGGCAAGGTCCCCGAAACGATAGTTGATGCAGTGGCCAGTCTGACCAACATAAAACTTCCCACAAATCAAGGAGACAGCGTAGACCACTCTTACTGAACACTCGATAAACTGAGTGTCGTGCTTTATCTGACAACCCAGCTACCTAGAGGTTCGGATTCGGGGGCACTTCTCCGGCTTGTTGGGAGCCGAAAAAACGACTCTCACGCCATACCTGTTGGCCACATTCCTCAAGTTGTGCGAGGTCTTTTGTACATAAGGCAACACTAGCGGCTTCTGTGTCCTGAAACGATCTTCTCCGGTATTTCTTCGGGTTCCGTGCTAAAGTTTTTGAAGGAGGGTCTCGCAAACAGCAACCAACACAGAGCAGGGGAACCCAGCCACCGAAAGTCGGCTCATCTAATTGTGAAAGCTATCTTGCAACTGATGCGGGCACGATTTCTTGAGAGAAGACTCAAAGCAATGTGACGCTATTGCTGCTTTTACAGTCTTGGAAGACTGTAAAGACTGTGACAATTTTTTGTGGGCTTTTAGGGCTCTCTGGAGACCGTCTCATAATACGGAGGTCGAGATCTCAAGCGCAGTTGCGCCCAGATAAGAGTCCTAATCAAAGATGCTTCGGAAAAGCTTTTTTTTTTGCCTGAACGTGCTGCAACTAAACGAACGACATGTAATGCGCTTTCGTGCCCTACCTATGCAATGTACAACTGAATCAAAACCGACCAGTCTGGGCAAGAGGAACTTGAACATTATTGTTTTCTTCGTACCTTAAAAACTCTTGTAGGCGCCTATACAAGTGGTGCGCTCGCAAAAAAATGTATGTGTGTGTGACTTTTGTGAGCCTACTATCGAGCAAATTAGACGGCAGGGCAGAATTCAGCTCCCTCAAGATCGCTGAGCCTAGCCTTTACGTTACGCTCTCTGGTCGTCTCATAGGTTTCTGAACGATGATTTTCGATTAAAATCATTGAAGTGGTCAACCAAAAGGAGATTTTTTATGCCAGTCTTGTTTGATTAACTTTGAATGCAAAATAAAAAAGACCCGACGAAGTCGCATTTAAATAGGGGAGCTGACCACCAGTTTGCTCATCTGTAAACTTAGCGCTAATCTACTACAACACAGAACTGACAGGAGAGAATTCTCTTCATTTAAAGACTACCTCTCTTCTTTGCATTCTTATTCGTTCAAGAAAAATTTGTTCGATTTGTTGCCTTCATAGCGCTGTTTAACCGCGAGCTGTAGTGATGAGCCTTTTGCAATACAGTGGTACTTTAATATTGGCTACATGAGCTATGCGCTGTCCCCATAAAAAAGAGCTCAGAATTATTTTAGACAATTATGTTAACGTGCCCAGACGATGCCACAGCACACAGACCGTATGGCATTTTGCCTCAATCGAAAGGGGCCACAGCGGCTGGCTGATCCTTCGGGAGAACGGGATGATTTGAGGGCCTGCCTTTACATATTTATTGTGGAGGTAGGGGGGGGAGTACACATTTTGATATATGGCCCTCAATTCTCTTTGCCTTGTAATTTATTTAGAGACAAATTCATGTGCGAAGCTTTACGTGATTACAATGAGGCATTGCTCCAGAGTTCTTTCGACTAATGTGCTGAAATGAGCTGACTGACAGCTCGATTGGGTAGTAGGTCCACTCCCATATGACCAAAGGAGGACTAGAAATGATACCAACAAATCCCAGGTACACTGGAACAGCACCACTTATTCCCAGATAGACGCAAACCACACCACTGAACCCCAGCTGGGCTGGAACGACACCGCTGAATCCAAGCTTTAGAAGATATTCGTTACCATTTCTCGAAGCTTGCAGGTGGTCTGCCACAAGGCCTGGGCTTCTTTCACTTCTTCCTCGGGAAGGAGGCAGACTGAGAGATCTTCATCCTTGGCGGCAGGCTCCGCTTGCGGCGTAGGAACATGAGAAGTTCCCTGCGAGAAAAACCCGTTGGACAACGTTGCACGAAAGGTGGTATCCTCCTCCTTAGCTATTACCGCGCCCACTTCCTCCTGAGTACACGTGTGGCCTGAATGCCAGCAATGCCACGTGAGGTTGCTTCCAAGTTCTTTCGCAAATATCATCAAAAGGTAAGAAGTTTGCTTGCGCCAGGTTTCATTTTGAAGACATTTGCCTAAAGTGTTGGCGAATTTAATAAGCATGCTTCTTGTTATATTGTATATACATATGTTTCGTATTTTCCATTTTGGTTATTACAACTACAGAAATTTCCTTTGTCAAGAGTGCTGTTTTGGGCATATTGTGAAACCTGTTGTACCAAAATTGTTTTTCTTAGAAAGTGAGTCGTGTAGTTGCAAACGCTTAAAAAGTTCTGTATCAGACCACGCATAAACTTGGAAGCGTGTAGCGTAATTACAGAATTTTCCAGACATGTCCGGCTCAAAGATACCATTAGGTCTCCTCTTGAGGGGCGCATTGGGAAGGAATGGATTACGCGCGACATGCATTGCAAAGAAGGTCAGTGCGCGGCTTGGCATTCATAGATTTGCTGCGGTCCCTTGTCTGCCGTAATGTCGGGCAGGGTGGGGGGGGGGGGGGGGGAGAAGGACTGTACCGAAATGCTGCGTAGCCATCGATAGTGCGAACGCACCCATCGAATCTGCAGCTTCCATGCGTTTCGAAGTGCCGCCGGCACAGAAAGTTTCGCGCATATGGTGGAGTGTTTTTTTTTATTTGCCCCTGGAGTTCCGGAGAGGCTTTTGCTTGATGTTTTTGCGCTGATTTCGTTGGGAAAACAATTTTTGCAAAAGCTTTTTCACCAGCGCCATCTATCGTCGGAAACGAAAGAACAGAGACGATGCGTCTACGCGTAAGACCACTCGGCCATTACCACCGTTCATCAAGCTATGTGTTCTGACTGATATTCGCGAAGGCAGCCAAGGGGTCAGTGTGGCTGCCTAGCTGAATACAAAATACCTAGCTGAATACAGAATGGCACGTCCAGCTCCCGAGGAACATGCCAGTAGCCGTGCGCAGAAGCTGTACAATTCACCAACGTTCGTATAATGATCTACGCCTTCTCAGCGGAACATTTCATGATTACTGCGACTCTCTACGGAGAGGCAGACTGCAAATTTTTATAGTAGATAAAAACGAAGCCAGTCGAACGGTGTTAACCAGAGAACAACGTAGCTGCCGTATTTGTTCAGATATTTGCGTTCTTCTTGCCACATGACACCGTTCGCACCGAGTTTCTTTGTTTTTTTTTGGAATTTTAAAACAATTGCTGCAGGCAGAACACACAACTCAAATTCGGCTGTTGAATGGAAGCGTAAAGCGAGAATTAGCTGATCGCTGCGCCACCCTCAGGAGCTCTAGGAGAGTGAGAATTTGATGACGCACCTTCATCACACTAAAGAAGAATTTTGTACATTTTTGGCCTCACAAACTATATTGCTCTGTCGTGCCCACATTTAGACGACTAAATAAACTTTGTTCAGACCGGACGGATGCGGTATGAGTATGATTTCTTATGACCAATTAACATCTGAAGCTGATTTTCTTAAAACCGTCGCAAGAAATGCTTAAATTGAAGGTTATATGTTGCTGTCCAGAGATGAATTACTCCGCACGCTCCCTACAAGACATGCCCACTGCAACAAAAGGAATGACGACACGCACGGCGAATCGACGGGAATACTTTTGGCTTTACTACGATAAACCTCGCAACTCTAGCATTTTCAAGCAAGTGAAAAGGCGCAAACTTCAGAGAAACGTAAAATGCTTCACAATTCTGCCAATTTACACACCTGAACGTGCCTGATAATAATCAGCATAGTGCAGTTTTTTCAACGAGAAAGAAAATTTTGAGCCTTTAAGGGTCAGATTTTTTGGAGGTCTTACCCGCGTCCATTTTTTTGGGGTGTGTCAAAGACTTCTCATAAAAAAATTGCAGAACAAGGCATGTTTTTGTGCCAAGGCTATATTGCGAGCTGTATGAAGCACGCTGTTGCGACAATATTAAGGTTGATATTGAATAGCAAAGTATTTAAAGCAAGCTAAAATAGAGCTACAAAGGGGCTTTAGTTTGAACATGTAATCAAGCCGGATTGCCAGGGGCAGCTGTAAAGTTGTGACCACGGTGACAGGTGGACAGGTGGTGAAGTGAAAGGGCCTATCATTCCTGACACCTCACGGTCAACTAAATTGTCGACCCGACGTGATGAAACATGCTAGTTGAGCAAAAGCGCCAACTTGGAACGCTTAGGCCTCAATTATAGAACTAGAAAAAGAACACGATGGATCCAACTAGCTTGTTCAGTTTGGTTTGGTGTATTGCGGTTTAATATATTGGAAAGCGACGCAGGCTATGAGGGACGCCGTAGTGAAAGGCTCCAGAAATTTCGTCCGCCAGAGGTTCCTTAACGTGCATTGACATCGTGCAGTACACGGGCGTCTGGAATTTCACCTCCATCGAAATTCGACTACCGCAGCCGGCATCGAACCCGCATCTTTCGGGTCAGCAGTCAGCAATTAGTAATTTCTGCCTTTACTCACTGTCATTGATTGCTTCGACAACGAGTGCCGCAAAGACGACACCGTGGCAGCTCGTTCTGCTAATGGACGAAACTACTGGTCACCTGCTAGAGCAGATAATGGCGTCTTAACCACTGTGGCTACATTGGGGTGAATAGAATGAACTGGGCGTCTTGCTGGCCGGCGCCGGACGACCTGCTCATCATACACCACCTTTCCGGCCGGACTATCTAACTGATCTACGAGCCTCGATCGGCCTGCCTGCTATAGAAGACAGCAACGAATTTGAAACTGCGCTATGTTCGCCCTTACAACGGCGGCTGGAAATAAAATTTGAGTCTAGTTACCAACGCGCACGGAATGTTTTACGCCAACTATTTGTCGTTAACGCGTACCTTTGACCTAAGCCCAAAAAACGATACGACCCCTTCGAAGGCCCTCAGGGTTGACGACGGGGTGGGTGCTGGGCGGACAGAGGGTGCCTCCGGTGGTGTACTGGGTGCGCTGTTCTTGGCTGGACTTGGCGCTGCGTTCATTGAGAAGGAAAATGGTGTCGCTGTCGTTGGTGGAGCTATGCACACAGCACCTCAGACTCATGACTCTAACGAATTCCCTCAGCCGAATCGCTTTTGTATTCAGCTGTAAGGACGTCGAACTTGTCTAGTTCGTAAGCACTCATACTCTGGTATATCAGCTCAAAAAAGACGAACACCGAAAGGAGAAGACAACCAGAGCTCTACATTGTGCTTATCATTTCTCGATGTACAGTACTCACGGATTGAAATAGGACATTCGGAGCGCGTGGCCGTCGCTTCATGGAGCGCCGCCCGTAGACGCTCATGGAACCAAGGTGGTGCATTGTGGTATGGCGCGAGAGGGAGAACATCTACAAAGCAGAATTGTTCCTTCCAGTAGCCAATGAGCCGGCCTGTGGCTTACCACATGCCTGCGTGGCACTGCAAGGCTAGCGCTCCGAATGTCCTATTTCAATCCGTGAGTACTGTACGTGTTTTTCGAGCAGGTTTGACCCGAGCTTCAAAAAATCGTGCACTCAGCAGGGCATATGGTGCTCTTCTCATGTATACTATAAGAATGTGAACCGGCGTACGATATGTGGTCTTAATGTATATGTGTTTAGACTCAGGTATGCAGCCTCAAGGAAGCACAGAAGAAACGAAATGGAGAAACTCCTAAGCACTCTGCTCCGCTGTAGCAGTAGCATGCAATTGATTAATTCAATCCCCTACCGATGGGGATATGCGAAATGTTGCAGAAACACTGTCGGCTATGCGTTTCTCGGCATGTGTCGCCCCGATCAATCTTACAATGTACAGTCGAATACAAAAGTACCTGGAACACGTGTACCTCAAACAAAGTCGATAGGTCTAATGTTAGCCGGCGGTTGGAGACCAGGCTTGTGAAGATGAGAGAACAAAACTTCGTTCTTTAAAAATGTCCACAATCTCGTCTCCAACCGCCAGCTAATAGTAGAGATATCAGTTTTGTTTGAGAAACACGTCGTTCAGGGACTTTTCTTCCGGACTGTATTAGTTCGTTATGATGGCAAATGTTCCGACGTGCACAACCTTCAAATTCATCAAGCAAGCTGCACTCATACGTATTCCCGATGTCCTGGGACTAAAAGTTACCACGTTAAACTAGTCTCATCCGTGCCATTGTAACGTTTTAAATAAGTAGGATTACTCTCTTCGTACCCTGCATAGCAATGGGCGGAGCCACTGTGCCTGACATAATCAATCAATCAATCAATCAATCAATAATTTTTATTTCTTCCTCACAAAAAGATTAGCGGAGGACGAGGAGGGCTCGAAGAAAAAGTGGAAGTTTCCACTTGACGACCTTCGAAGAGAACTCGGAGTGTGCGTGGGCATGTTTTTGGGCACCAGCTCTAGTACCGCACGGGCACCGGCTTACGCTGGGCACTCGAAAACTCCTATGATTTTGCGGACACTTTCAGGATCTGGAATATGGGACCAAAAAACTGCTGGCGAAACCAGGAGAACATGATGCTGATGTGCTTATTTTCGCTTTGTTCACTGAACGCAGAGTTAAACAATCATCCTATCTGCGATATTTTACTCACTTCATGTTCGGCAATCTTCTCTGAAACCACGTTTCTTGAAGGTCAACATCTTGCCTGAATATATTAACAAAATTACTAATGATTATGTCAAGATAATGTAAGCGGCTTTTTAATATCAAGAGCGGCTGCCCAAAGTCAGCGTATTTGAATAAGTTATTTTATGTTCAGCATTGTAACTTCCTATGCACATCACGCAAGCAAAATTTAGAGTGTCATAGTAAACAAACATGACAAATGTAAACCAAACAGAGGTGGCAGCATGGATTGGTGTTGGAAGAGGCGCACCGGTGCACGAAAAGTAACCGTGTATGACATCTCTGGTAGCCCTCCAGTCTGTGTATATACGAGTAGGTTTACCTTTATGTTCCTTTTTCGAGTGTTCGGATTTCGCCGGCCCCCGCACGATGGTCCTGAGGATGTTCGATCCTGGTGTCGTCGTGCCCTTGAAGAGTGCTGCCTGCGAGACAAGCATGTTTGTACCTGGTTGCAATAAATGTGCCATTTGGATTTTGATGCAAGAGAAATGCAAAAAGCCTCTGAGTGCACATTGAAGAAACCCATGAGTTTGAAATTAATGCGATTCTTTGTCTCCCACTATCTGCATGCATCTTTTTGGGCAATAAGATTTAACTACCTGGACATAACTGCAATCATCACAGCTGCTGAATTTATTATTTTCATCTCAAGTACCGATAAGCACTTGAAGACACCAAAAATCTTAAAAGCAAAATCATGTAATTAAGTTCACCTAGAAACGATGAATGACGATTGCATTCGCTCGTTTATGGGAACACGGAGGACGCTTACAGCTTTGTTCATAGTAAACGTCGGCCCTTGGATCTTTGTGGCAATTGATGGGCGTTGAATAGAACTCAACTAATTCACTTTTTGCAACGAAAAAGACTCCTTCATTATATCATGATTAGCCAAAGGCACTCAATTTACATCGGCATTTTTAACGTATAAATTAGAAAGCATGTTAAGAAACCACCCAAAATAAAAGACAGTACCCATAAGAAACTGGATTTTTGTCTTAGCTGTTTGGCTCATTGCTACAACTGATTAATCCCGCACGAAACAAGGAGCTGACGAGAAAAAAAAAACACAGCCTCCTCCTTATTTCGCTCCTAATATGTTCTAGCCTAACAAAATAAAAATTTTGTGTAGTACCCCGTGAATACAAAGAAAATCCGGCCACAGCATATTCTATGAACTAACAAAACATGCACGTTATGGCTGGAAAAAGTAGAATAAAAATGCAACATTTGTTTCCAGTGTCTCCAGTCGAACCAGCGACGTCAAAACCGAAAGTACTCCTTGATAACCATTCCATAGTTTAGACCTTAAGCACAAAAGCGCCGTGGACATGGCAAATGTTGCAACGAAACTCCTTGCATCTGTGGAAACATACTGATTTTTTGCACCGGAACGATCGCTTGTATGGAGCACAGATGAACTTGACACACAGATTGCTAGATGGCATGGGGACATGTCTCCTGTTTCGCGTGCGCGCTGTTGTGGTGCGCAGCAGGGGAACTGGCCCGTACCGTCACCTACACCGTTTGCCTCTTACCTCGAGCCCCAATCGTCCATCCAGTGTTGATCCCTACTCGGTCGGCGTGTACAGCTGGCGTGTACAGAGCGTCAGAGCTATTTGCGGATGCGATACTCCGGCTCGTGCTACGCGCTGAAGAGTAGAGGTATCGGTATAAGCTTTCTTAAAGGTCTCTAGGGTTTGGCGTCCGCTGGCGTAATATGGGTTGCGAGAGGCGAATCAGGCTTTAGCGGGACGAGAAGTGCACAGACAAAAATATTGGAGGGGACACTTAAGCTTCGCCATAGGGGCAAATGTTGCGATAACATAATGGGTAAATTCCCATGTATGAAAAGGTCATTTTCTTCTTTACATTCATAGATCCGTGGGAGCCCTGATACCCCTCCTGGCAAAGTGGTGCAGTGGTTAAGCGGCGCGCCACTGTTCTACGATGGCAGTTGTTCCCAGCGGTGGGCCTTTTGTAGTCCAGGTTGCTATTCGGGAGCGACCAATCATTCTCTTATCTCAGACCTGCCATCGTGTGCAGTTTGCTCAGTATCCGGTGGTCAGGTTGTGTTGACGCCGCAAGATGACGTGACTTACGCGGCCCATCTGCCTCCTAGTTTACAATCTGGGGACCACAAGCCAGAGCCATGCTCGCTATTTTTCGATCACGATGCCAACGGCAACAACGGATCTTCTGGAGAACGGGCCACCACAAGTGACCGAAAGCACGAAAGAGGAAATTGAGATGCGCGGTGAAGCGAAATCGTGAAAACAGGGAGGACGAGGCTGGCTGTTTTCTTTCTCGGTAGAGCCACCGCGGTGGCTGAATGGTTACGGCGCTCGGCTGCCCGCCCGAAAGACGCGGGTTCGATCCCGGCCGCGGCGGTCGAATTTCGATGAATGCGAAATTCTAGAGCCCCGTGTGCTGTTCGATGTCAGTGCACGTTAAAGAACGTCAGGTCGTCGAAATTTCAGGAGACCATCGCTACGGCGTTTCTCATAGCCCGAATCGCTTTGGGACATTAAACCCCCATAAACCAAACCAATTTTTCTCGGTGATGAAAGGAGTGGAGGTGAGACTAGGTGGAAGGGGGATATGAAGAAATACTTTCAGGAGTGATCGACTTAACTTGATATCAATGCTTAATAGTGCTTTACTCACATTTTAATACTCAAGCTTTGTCGGAGATAATAAATACAATACCATTCTTACACTGCCACCTATCTACACTCTCTCGCATCAGAGTAGTCGGTTGCATCTCTTTGAAGCAGTAAGCGTCGGTCAAACAATCACTTAAAAAATTGATAACGCTGCTGCTCTTGACAAGCAGGCCCTCAGAACTTGTGTTTCTAGTCACGCAAGGCTGTAGCGAAAGGCTGTAGCTGCTGACAACCCCTGGAATAGATAATCTTAACGGCCTGCTAATGTCCTTGGCGTTTTCTTGCGCGAAGGAGCACCTAGTATTAGCCTTCTCTCGTAATAAGAAAGCCGCAGTTGTAGCAATTTTGTTGCGAGCATACAACGCTGTTTTTTTTTCTAATGCGAGACAATCTACATTCCTCTATATGGTGTTAATCAACTGGAAGAAATCAGCAGACTTTGCAAGGACTCTACTCCTCCGAGGCGGGGGCCTGCTCACGAACCGTAAAAAGAAAGCGCCACGGCCCTACAAAGTGAAACGGTAAATAACAAGACCTCAGAGATCCCTCTTTCAAATCAGCCTTTAAGTAAAAGGAATGTACTGTTAAAAAAATGTTGTTAAAAAGCTAAAAAAAGAGTAATATGAACAGCTCTTCTCAGACATACGCAATGAGCCGAAACTGATATGGGATGCTGCGAATAAAATGACAAGTAGAAAGCCAAGTATCAGGTCACGAACAACGTATCTGAACAAAAGCCAAGTAACAAGCAAGAACGAAAGTTTCCTGCAAGCTGGATCTTGTGCTTCAAGAGCAGGTAATGAAAGTGTGGCTCATGCAATCGATATCACACCTGTGACTAGCACTATTTTCATGCAGCCCGCAGATAGCGTAGAGATACGGAATTTAATAGACAAACTGAAAAGTAGTGTCTCGCACTGACCTGACGGAATTCGGCAGGTGCCGATTAAGTGTGTCTCAAACGAGATAAGTGAAGTTCTAGCTTACATTGTTAACTTGTCAACATCTTCAGGAATTTTTCCGGAGGCCTTAAAAACTGCACGAGTGACACCAATCCACAAAGGCGGCGCGAAGGATCTAATCTCAAATTACCGACCAATATCTGTCCTAAATAAATTCTCAAAGATTTTTGAAAAAGTGATAATTGACAGGCTGTGGTCATTTTTGGTTAAACACTATGTGATCTCAGACTGCCAATACGGCTTTCAAAAACATAAGTCGGCCGATCAAGCACTTCTTAGTATTAAAGATAAAATAATTGCAAACATTGAAAAACAACGCGTTAACACTCGGACTTTTTTTAGACTTAAGAAAGGCTTTCGAGTAAATTGATCATAAAGTGTTATTACAAAAATTACAAATCTACGGGATATGTGGCATTGCTGGTGATTTAATAAGAAGTTATTTAACGAATCGAAGCCAATTTGTGCAGGTAAACTCTATTTCTTCTTAAATTTTGTCTTTAACAAAAGGTGTACCTCAGGGCTCAAAACTGGGCCCACTATTGTTCCTTATATACGTAAATGACATTGTACGAATACCTGACCCACCAGACATGGCAATGTATGCCGATGATAGCAATGTGTTTTTCATATCCAGTGACATTTCCGAACTTGCTTTCAGCGAAAATACTTATCTAAATCGTCTGTCAGAATGGCTGAGCAAAAACAGCCTCGATCTTAATACAGCAAAAACAACATACATTTTATTCAGGCCTCGTAACAAAAACATGCATAGTGACTAACTTATATTTTAATGACACGGAAATTAAACGCGTTAAGTAACAAAAATTCTTAGGTGTATGGCTTGATGAACATTAGTCGTGGAGTTCACATATAAGCAGGTTATGCAATGATCTTTCGAAATCCGTAGGTATTATTAAAAGAATAGACCACCTAATTCCTCTTTGGCTCAAACAACAGTTATACAATACCCCTTTTTATTCAAAGCTCTGCTATGGGATCTTGGTATGGGGAAAACCAACAACAACGAACTACAAGCTAAGTCTTTTACAAAAACGCATTCTTCGTATATATAGCAATTACCATGGTCGTTACGCAGATCTTGAAACCGCTCTATTATTCCAGCGTTATTCACTTCTTCGCGCATACAAAATTTATTTTAAGAAGCTTCTGCTTAGAGTACACAAACAAATTATTCTCTAAAACATTCAATACAGATACATCTCGGCACCTTCTGCGGCGAAACATCCGACACAAGCCGAAAAAAAGAACAAATTATGGGAAGCAAAGTTTTTTATATCAGTCAACTGAAATATTAACCAAGGTTGAGGAACTGTTAGACTTTAGCGCTCCATTGGGTACTTTCAAAAAAGTGTTAACCGCATTGCTACTAGCCGATGTTGTTTCCTTTTCTTGATCAATGTCATTCTGTTCCATTTCTGCTTGTTTGTATGTACATACATCCCGTCACAAAATGAATATATAGAGTGCAGTTGTGATATGTGTGCATTGTGGCTGTGTAGTGCGCATTACAAGTGTAATATGTTTGTACTTGTGCAAATTCTGTACTTTTGCCTTTTATATGTATTTCCTTCTTTTATCACTGCTGTCGAAACTGTTTGCTGTAGGGGACTTGGACCTTTCGTCAGGTCATTGGTACCTTTAGTGCCAATCTCCACTCGCTATGGCGAGGAAATAAAGTTCATTCAATACTTTCGATAACAGCCAGCATAGGGCGTACCTGTATTATCCTTTTTTTTCTTTCGTTGCTTAAATAAATAAGCTTCGTAAGTGCAACAATCCTCCGTTATTTAAACGCAGTCGTCTGTTGAAAAGATCAACATCAATTGGTCTTCAAACTTTCAACGGGAGGTGGAGAAAACTTTTTGGATTCGTTTCTTGGAGCAGGAAATTGCTCATGATGAACTGAACGAGCAGCTTTCGGATTCTCGTAGTTATTAGTTATTCTGCATTTTCAAAGATCAATATTAGAAACTTTTTTTTACAATATTCCTTTAGCATACCGCTACGCACGCGGGGTGAAATTTTTTTAAGTAGCACAGCAAGCGAAATGTCACAGTAACGCGTCCACAATTAACTGGGATTCCTTTGCAACGTTCGATTCATTTTCTACACACACTGAGTAGCCACCGCGTTGTTGCCTAAAAAAGATTTGATGTCTGTTGAATAAAAGCACCCATGCCCATTTCCGGTAGCAAAGGTAAACGTAAGGACTACATGGTCATCCATGACAACATATTGCAACGCAAAATATAAAAAACAACCCAAAGACAGGTTAAGGCACAAGTTGTCAGGAGTCAGCGTTCTTGTCTCAGCTTGTCTAAGTTCTATTCTTTTATGTTGTAATAAAATTCTTCGTCAACTCTCGGTGCAGACTGAAGATGATTACGAACTTGAGCAAAAAAGAAGGTAGATCTCACGTGAGTCTTTCTAGGACTCTGCTCAGCCGTGGGATGTTCAGCCACAGGTGCCGATGTTGGGACAAGCGCCTGTCCTGAAGTTGAGCCGTGCCCCAACCCTGACCCCGAACTCTTCGAAGCCTCCGCTGCCGCGTCCGGGAGAACTGGACTCGGTGAGGCCTCTTTCCACGCACCGGTGGCTGCGAAAAGAAGCCTGTAAACAAAGAACTCCTCCCGAAAAGGAACAGTATTCTTTAATTCTATAGGGCAAATAGACTTTGAAAGCAGTCAAATTAGATTTAATTGAATGCTGAGGCTTTTTAATTTAGCGAATTCTGCCGGTGTTTCACGCAAAAAAGTCTGAACAAGATTGGCCTTATACGCAGCACCCTCTTTATTTCGTCGATCAAACTGAAAAAATTGTCAATATATTGCAGTTTTGTTGAATGTATGCAAGGCTATCTGATGGAGTACCTAGCAGCTGCCTACTAAATCTGCCATGGTGTATCGCCACGAATATACTTTTCTCTGCGTGCTAACCTAGAAGAAGCGCTGCCGCAGTCTGGCACTCCATCTTACACAGTGGATGTCACTTAAAAGGAGTTCTTGCTGTATGATTACTAATGGTACTGCTTAGGAAGTATATGCGCCCTGCACGTTCCACAGCGAAGTCACCAGCGTAGATAAACCGTTGCGCTCGCGACTTATTCTGGGTGAAGTTTGAAACGGGCTCTGAGTTAATCTCTTTCGTCAATATTTCTTTCGTGTAGCATTCCTTCGTAAAGCCCCGCATGGTCTATAGTGCGCCTCAGAGATGTCGTCCTCATGAGGGAGAAAGCGAAATGCAACACAGTTATGGGCGCCATCCATGCCGAAATTCCTCGCAGATTTCGGAATGCCTGGCAGCATGTAGTGCCCTTTACGGACCGTATAAACCACGAGGATTCAATGAGACCGAGACAACTATACCGACGGTTGTAAGCCGACTTTAGCTCTTCTCTGTCGAGAGGCTAGTGGGCTGAATAAAAACCTCTGACTGCGAGACCCGGCACTCCTACGGCCTAACATTTCAGGCTGAGAACTGTCCGTTTGCAATAATGCCTTCGGACGGCTATGAAATTTGTCTCCGGCTAATCGCGACGGTTTTTTGAATAAGCGGCCAAAATAAGCCCTAAATTGGCCCAACACCTCAGCAACTCCAAGCGCAAGAATCATGAGTTAAGTAAAAAGAAATAGATTAATCCTCTGTATGGTAAACCTACAGGATTGCGAAACTCGGTCGAATCTGCTGCATGCTACACTCACTCGGTTCACGCTGTACGGCAGTTGGTAAGTGGGCCTTGGTAGGCCTGGACAGCCTGGACTTGGCCTTCTTCCGTGGGCTCATTTCCGAGCTTCCCGCGACGAATCTTTTGGCCACCGATGAGCCTGTACGCTTGGGGCTCTTCAGGAAAGTTCACCTGTCTGCCCGGCGGAATCCATTCTGTATGTTTGGTCTCGTAATAAAGAATCTGGCCCTGTGGACGGCAGCTGCTCGTCAGAGGCTGCCTCTTCTTATCACGCGATTGTTGTTGTTGTTGTTGTTAGCCTATCAAAAGATGGCACATACCCACAATGGGGGATCGGCCAAGAATCGGGTGGCTATTCAACTGAACTCAGTTAACAAAAAGGAAAAGCACGTGGGAGCATAACACCGGTGAATTTTTCGTCATGAACAGAAAAGGGATGAGTGTTTTGATTTTAAAATTTTAAGAATAATAATAAAGAGAGTGATTAAATAATAATGATTTAGTCAAAATGTAATAATTGATAGAAAAGAAAAGGTTGAAACACTTAGCAAGGCAGTCGGTGAGATTCTATCAGGAAATTTTGAACAGCGGTGCAAACAGACCTGTGGCTGAACCCAAATGTGGTGGCGCCAAATGATAGCAAGAGCGGACTGCTCAAACTAAGGCCAAGATGCTGCAAGGGCTCCTCCAGCAACCTTTTTCTCAGTGAGTTGAATCGGCGACAATAGAGCCAAAAATGTTCAATGGATTCTGGCTCACGGCAAAATGCACAAAGGGGAGAGAGCGCCAAACCCGACTTGTGTAAATAGAAATTTAGAGGGGGGATGCGGCAGCGTAGCCTCGTCAGTGATACTTCAAGCTGCCGAGAGCAACAAATTTTCCTGTTCCAATAATATTTAAGGTGCTCATAATCCGCCGATGTTAAAAGTGATGTGTCTTGCGTGCTTAAAAACGCACGTCGCCGAAATCTAGATGCTGTAATGTAGGCTGTAGCCGGGATGATTCGCAACACGGGGCCGCTGAGGGAAGCCTTTGCGAGATTATCAGCAATCTCATTTACTGTCACACTGCTGTGGCCGGGAACCCATACTAAATGAACAAGGCTCAAATGCGGAGGAAGTAGGGATAAGAAAGTTGATAAAATGGGACCGTCAACCTGTGCAGCGAGGGACGAACACAAAGATAAAGAATCAGTAATTACTGCAACTGCTGTAATAGAGGGGTCTAGCTTGCGTAGAGCAAGTACAACTGCTAGAAACTCTGCTTGAAAAATAGGGGTGGAATCTGGAAGGCGCAGAGAAAAGGACCAGTCTAAATGGGAGCAAAATATTCCCACACCTGCTTTTTCATTGCATTGCGATGCATCAGTGGCTATTGCTATATCGGTTGGTAGGGTCCTCAGATGATCTTCTAGAAGGCCATTTAGAATACTCGGTGGCAAAAGTTTTGCATTTTTTGGGAATATGTCGTCGAAAACAATGTAGATAGTGGGCCCATTCCGAAGCGCAGGAAGGATATCATAAATGTTTACATCTAAAGGCTGAAGTAATCCTTGCACAAACACTACCTGAGGGGAATTGAAACGAGACCAGGGGACACCAAAAAAGGAGGTCGGCTGAGAACAGAAAATGGTTTGGGAAGGGTGGAAATGTGATTCATAGATCCTGAGGTAAGTTTGCACAGTTAAAAATTGAAGTCGTGATAAGAGAGACGGAATGCGGGCTTCAAGGTACAGCACATTGATAGCCACAAATTTTGGAAGGCCGAGGCACATGCGAAATGCTTCCCTCTCTAAAAGGACGAGAGGGCGAAGTTTATATGTAGCCGAGCCTGAAAACAACACTGATCCAAATTCTAAAATTGGCCTGACATACATTATGTAGATCATTAATAGCGCATCTCTGCGCATGCCATACCGGTGATGACATAATCTCCGTAAGATGCCCACGGCACGAGCCCTTTTCGCAGCGACATGGTCAATGTGAGGACGCCAGGTGAGTTTGTTGTCATAAATAACCCTTAGGTGTTTTAGGGATTGAACCTGCGGTATTATTTTTAACTGGCAAGTGAGAGAGACCACTACAGGAGTGAATAGAGGGAAAACAAGAGTAGCGCACTTGCCAACATTTAACTTCAGGTGTAAAGCGCTCAACCAGTGCTCAAGAGTATTCAAATATGACTGCAACAGACCATACACAGAATGTATATCCGGCGCAGCAGCAAAAAACGCAATGTCATCCGCATAGACGTAAGTGCGTACATGGCGGTGGAGAGGAATTGAGCTTAACAGAATATTAAAGAGCACAGGAGAAAGAACAGCTACTTGCGGTACACGTCGCGTTTGTCTATACCTCTCTGAATGAACACCATTATGGACGCAAAAGAATTCCCTGTTATGAAGAAATGCAGATATCCATGCAACTATATAATCTGGAAATTGAAGAGACTGTAGCCTATGTATCAGGATGGAGTGTTCTACACTGTCGTAAGCTTTGGCGACATCTAACGTAACCAAAGCCGCGACCAGGCGTTGACGACGAGCAAGGAGAATTCTGCTCTCAAGATCAGCATGTACATTCCATATCGAACACCGTGGCCGGAAACCGAGTTGGCACGGGCTGAGTATACTTTTGCTGTCCACAATGGCTGACACCCGAATTAGTAACAACCTTTCTATCAACTTTACCACGTTTGATGTTAAAGAAATTGGCCTAATATTATCCAATTCATAGCCTCCACCCTGATTTTTAAGTAAAGGGATCACCTTGGACAGCTTCCACTCAGAAGGTATCCAAGCGTGTTTGAGAGAGTAGTTTGTTAGGTGCAATAAGGAGTTGGGAAACTCTTCAAATAGAATCTTGAGCATCTTTGTGGTAACACCATCAGGGCCAGGAGCAGCAGCTGGCAATCTCTGGACAACTTGTGAACGCTCTGATGGATTTACTTGAGAGGCATTATCATTTGGTACGACTGGTGCAAACAACAATGGTCGCATAGGTAGTAAAGACGAGAACCGCTTTTGCAGGCCTGTGGCTATTAATTCAACCGCCTGGATAGCTTCTGCAGGTGACATAACTAATGACTGAAAATTATGAGAGGACATGAGCTGTTTCCTAGAAGGTAGAAAACCGAATAGTGCACGTCGGTTGCCCGCCTTTGAAAGATAATCGAAGTGTTCTGAGTCATATTTTTCCTTTGCGCGAGAAACTGTGCGTTTAAAGGTGGCTGCAATAAATTTATAATCACTCCAGTTATTCGGACATTGGTTATGAAGAAGCTTTTTCCATGCTGCCTTCCTCCGCCTGTAATCTCTTGTACAGTCCGCATTCCACCAGTTAGAAGAATTCCTTTTTGTGGCCTCACCAGGAACTCCGACTTTTTACGGCTTTCCTCAATAGCCAGACATATGCTTGCTGACTGGTGGACCTCGGCGATGTTAGACACTGGAGGACATTGGTTATGAAGAAGCTTTTTCCATGCTGCCTTCCTCCGCCTGTAATCTCTTGTACAGTCCGCATTCCACCAGTTAGAAGAATTCCCTTTTATTGGCCTCACCAGGAACTCCGACTTTTTACGGCTTTCCTCAATAGCCAGACATATGCTTGCTGACTGGTGGACCTCGGCGATGTTAGACACTGGAGCAAGGGCAGAGCGCAACGCCGTCTGAAATCTGTCATAATTTACATGTGACCGCAACTGAGAAGACGCCGGAGTAACACGACATATGATATCAAAATGAATAGGTATATGATCACTTGAAGTGCCGCTATCAACTGTCGACCAATTCGTTACGCCAATTCCAGGACTAATGAACGTGAGATCTAAAACAGATTGAGTGTGTGAGCGAAGATAAGTGGCCGATCCTGAATTTAAGCACATCAGGTTGTGATCAGAAACCCAGTCCCAAAGGCGCTTGCCGCACGAATTAGTCCTAAAACCCCAAGACACATGGTGAGAATTGAAGTCCCCAGCCACGAGAACTGGGTTTTTACAGTTTACGAGTAAAAAATCCAGAGGTCTAACATCCTGGACTCCATTGGGGAAATAACAATTTGCTAATGAAAATGGAGAGCACCCAGGAAGTACAAAGTCTATTGCCAAAATCTCACAGTCAGGAGACATTTGTTGAAAAGATACCGCAGCCCTGTGGGAAAATTTTGATGAGACTAAAGTTAGTAAACCCCCGCCTCTTGACTGGCGGTCTAGGCGAAATGACCGGTAATTTTTGATATGAAAATGTTTGTCTGTTGAAAGCCACGTTTCTTGCAGAATTATGACATCTGGATTAAGCTGAGTAGAAAGGCAGTGTAAATCTGTAGAAGCGGAAAGAATAGAGCGACAGTTCCACTGCAGAACTCGCAACGACGCTATGGTTGCGAAATTCTAGCAGCAGCAACTGCCTGCTCCAAAATGGTATCCTTGGGTTTAGTGCCAAGCTGCTTCTTCTTTGATTTGGGCTGGGTGCCCTGAGAAGACAACGAATGAGACATGGGGGACCCACTGCGCATAAGAAGCCGCGCATAAGGCTCCACCATCTCAGAATCATACATTATATCAACATCCCTCGAAGTACCCGAGGTAGGTACAGCGGAAGTGACAGAAGTTTGTTCTTGGGGTTGTGATGCTACTGGAATTTGAGACCGGATAAGAGAAGAGGGAATTGTTGTCGAAAGAGGTGCCAAACTAGCCTGCACGGCATGTGTAATCTGAGCCGCTAGAACATTTGTAAAGCACTCCGACACACTTGCGACAATCTTTTCTACCATTTTAGACATCGAAGCCTCCACAGCAGCCGCAATTGCCTGGGACAGCGTTGAGTCTAGCATGACACCTTGCCGAGCGGTCACACCGGCATAACCGCGTGCACGTTCTTTAACCTCTGAAATAGCGTCACGGCGCGAACAGCGTTTCCTGTCAATTATTTCCAGAATTTGAATTTCCTGAGCTCGAGAGGGACAATTTGAGTAGTTTGCAGAGTGCGCACCACCGCAAAGGCAACACTTCTCATTCTTCTCAGTGCAGGTGCTTGTTGCATGACCCTCCCCACAGTTGCAACACCTCAAGCTGGATTTGCAACCGCCAGCGCTATGTCCATAACGCCAGCAGTTGTTACACTGCAGAGGACGAGATGATAATGGGTCTACCCGAAAAATTAGAGGCCATGCCTTGATTTCAGAGGGGCAGGAAGTGCCGGCAAAGGTAGCAATCACTGATTCAGTGGGCATCCACACGTTGTTTACATTCCGGCTACAGCGGTGCACAGCAACAACACCTGCAGCCGACAGAAGCTCAAGAGTCTCTGCCGGAGACAGGGAAGAGTCTGCACCTCGTACAATACCTTTCGTGCACGCCAGATGAGAAGGGATGAAAGAACTTACCCGAAGGGAGGCAAAGGATGAGGAGTTTAGTAAATCTCTTACACAGGCGAGGTCTGGCGATCTGCACAGAATCCCACCGCGTCCAAACTGGCGAACCTCTGAGATTGACTCATAATGAGAAGTTGTCGACTGGAGAGCAGCCCGAACAGCACCAGGGTTGATCATCCTGATAGCACCACCATCCTTAGGCACCAGCGCGACAATTGAGCGAATAATTGCCTTCATTTATCTATATATGGTTTAAACTGTGAAAACAAGGTGGCAGGCGAGGCAGGTATTTATGAAGGCATGACAAAGTGCGAAATGTGAATTGAGCATCAGAGTAAATTTTTTAATCCTAAAGAATTTTAAACGCATCTGCGAGAACCTTCATTCCTCCTTGCACGCTTCGATAACTCGGGAGCGTATTTTGGTATCCGCAGCTAATGATGGCAGCTTCGCGCGAATCATCTCTGAACATCTCCAAGAGCCCAACATTTTGACGCATAGGCGTTTATGCAAGCTTCGCTACCACTTCACACCTACATTGATTGCTATTTCAAACCTCTCGTTTGTTTCTTGCGTAGCAAAGAACGCGATTGTGTGGCTCTTGCGGAGGCGCTAGACAAAACACAGGAAAAGAACAGTCAGCACGTCTATTCAAAGGATAATGCAAATTTCAACAAAAGCCTGGGTGGTGCGACACGTGTAATGCCTGTTGGGGCATTTTAGTAATTCGGTACGGGTGAATACATCTCAGTAACTACGGAGTGTTAATTAGAAGTCAGCATTAGGAGGAAAATAAACTGAGAGGAAAGGAAGGAGACAGAACAGTTATATATAGCGGATGGCACTCATGACGAATGGTTTTGATGCACGTGCCATATAAAGCTACAATGACAAGCAGGAGAGGAAGAAGGGGGGGGGGGGGAGCTCTGTTAATACGGATAGCTGATGCTTATCGGAGTGTCTCTGTCTTTTTCTGTAGGGTAGTGGGAATTTTCGTACTTCGTTTTAGGAACTCGAAGCAAAAGTGCAGTAAGTTTTATTTTACAGCGCCTTGGTCTGAGATAATAGGTGACCAAAAGACATAATAGGTAACACACACGACAGAAAATAGATAATAGGTGACACACACGACAGAAAAAGATTGTATGTGGGATATGAGCCTGTCCCGAGAGGCACAAGTGCACCACACAGCCAAGCATCAAGAGCTCAGGTATTTCGCTTTGCTGTGTGCTCATCCGTCTGTACTGGTAGCGAGAGCCTGGATAACTGCACGTCATGACTTCCGAGATCCTTAGACATGAAAGAGCATATATAACAATGCAGTTTCTACTACTCACAGACCCCACGCGACCCATCGCAGGAAATATGCGCAGCATGCACAACTAGCGTAAACGCAAGTCGTGTGATGCTTCATAACTCGCAGGCAACTAGAAATTTTGCAGTATTGTTGGTAAGGATATGTTTTGCATGGCAAGAGCGATTGAGTTTACAGATCCTTTATCCGCCGATCAGCTTGAAAACCGGACGACGTCCGTTGCCGTGGGCGCTGAGTTCCACCCGCCGCAACGTGACCAACACAAGCGCACGCTGTCGGCGCCGGGCCGTACAGGTAGCGCCATTAAAGAAGTCCCGAAGCGCTGCCGCTGCAAACCGGCGAGAATGGACGGACGACACTAGGCGCATGCGCGGAAAGCGCAGCCGGCCGTGCTTGCTGCTCATGTTTGTTCGCTGCCGATTGTTTCCAGGTTTGCGAAACCCTGAAGCCACGAGCTTCTGTCTCATGTTTAATTTCATGTTGCCGACCCATGAAATTACATCAGAGGCGGAAGTGTTACGGCAGACTTTCATAGGCCTCAGTTGCGACAGGCGCCACTATGCAAAGAATCGCGCCGCTCATCAGTATATATCAGCAAGCTTTTCATTGAAATGCGGCCGCCGTGGTCCGGACTTCATCCAGGGACTGTGGGATGACGAGCCGAATGTCAAAGCTACGGAGCGACTCCAGCCACTTGGCTCTTAGCGCGATGGCGTTGAAGCCTCCGTTCCCCAGACAATCCGGTGCTGGCGTTGCCGGCGTCGGCGTTGTGAGCGAAAAATTAGGAGCATGCTTCTCGCACGTGGTCACTAGAGAGCAACCTAAGAGGTGGTTCGGCCACTTAGGTCACGTGACCTTGCGGCGTCATCACAACCTGACCACCAGATAGGCGGAATACTGGCCACTGTGGCAGGTGCCAGTAAATTAATGGTTGGTCGCTCCGGAAGAGCCACCTCGCCCCCACAAGGCACCTCTCGGGAGCACCTACCATCGCACCACTACGCCCCAGGGGTATGAGGACTGTCAGGAATCTATGAATGTAAAGAGGAGAATGACCTTCTGCATATACTGAAATCATACCATTCTGTCATCGCATAATGGCTTAATTCTCGGCGCTTGATTCTTCGTTGACGGGCAGCCTTACGCCAGGCAATTATTTCGGGGTCGGTAGAGGCAGCTTCCCGCAGGCTCTGAAGATGTCGCTTGCAATACACGCGGCCATCAGAAGCGACGTATTCTTCCATTGCACCTTGTCCGAATCCGAGCGGCCGCTCCGCAGCTTATATCCTCCGCGGCGGCGTAGCCGCTA
This sequence comes from Amblyomma americanum, assembly GCF_052857255.1. Classification (NCBI taxonomy): domain Eukaryota; kingdom Metazoa; phylum Arthropoda; class Arachnida; order Ixodida; family Ixodidae; genus Amblyomma; species Amblyomma americanum. The sequence continues at coordinate 84,697,867 of NC_135506.1, forward strand.
CCACCACAGCGCATGCGCACTTCCTTTCCTCAAAATCATCGGCGCCTAGAAAGTTATCAACGCCAACGTCAACAAGCACAATGAGCGCCGACAGCTTTTGTTTTGTATCTCCTGGGTTTGCTACGCCAATCCACATTTATTTTTCGTTTTTGGGTCAGTAATTGTTCCAGGCTTCATATAATAGTTGCTTTCCTTTAACTTGGTGTTTCTTCTGGAGGCTTCTGTATATTACTTCTCTATTGTTTATGTGAACTTGAAAAGAATAATTATTGGGACACATAAGCTCCGCCTTACTCGTATGACGTATAAGTGTGAATCGTTCTTAATGAATCCATCACCGTCGATTGCACGCCATTCCTCAGTGATGCCACCATGCTCCAAATGACGCCAGCACTACACCATACGATTTTGATGTCTACAGCAAAGGAGAAAAAATAAAAATTCCTCAGAAGGTAATGGGACTCGAGCAAAGGACCTCCAGATTTCGAGACGCTCACGCAACCCTTCGACCAAAGAACGGCGTTCCTTTAACTGAATAACGGTGAACCAAGTCTATGCGCTTTGTTACGTGTGTACGCTAATAAGCAAGCGTTTCATTAGGAAGGGGGGAATCTTCAATGAGCATTGGAGCAGAAATCATTTCGAGGCAATGCTTTCGCAATCAATGCGCGAAGGCACTCTCAAGTATATTTTGTAATTTTTGCTACTTTTTCTGAATTGGTACCACTTTATATTCACACTGATTAGTCTATAACAGTATCCATACTAGGCCACGTGGTACCAAACCAACCTGTCTCAATGGCCTCGGGCCAGCCAGTCTGACTGCCAACGCAAGGGTCACGGCTACTATTCCCAATTCATTATCCCAGATTTCTTTAACACGGAATAATTTACTTTATTTCATATACGTCACAGTCACATTTCAGTCATGCTACGACTTCATCGTCACAATTTACCTTAACCTTTATCGCTTTCTATCCACACAGCAAGGTTTGACGTTACAATCCTCGCCGCCAATCTTGAATTGCTTTGACCACTGGCACAGTTTTTCCTCCCAACGTACGCTCTAACACTGCTGTGTTAATATCACATTTGCCCTGGTTTTGTTTACTTGTGCGTTTTGTTTTTTGTTGGTGCCGCATGATGGCGCCACACCAAAAGTTAAGAGGATATCTGCAAAGGTTATCTGATTGGTGGCTAAAATCAAGACAAGAATAGAATTTCACAAGTCATGGCTCCGTGGCTATGAACCACCGCCCGATTGAAAAGGTTATGCCTTATCCATCCAGAGAGCGAGGGAATGGTAGTCAGACAGGCCGTACTGGGTGCAGCATTCACATAGTCCACTTTTTTGCCCTTGCTGCGCTGTCTAGCTGCTGCAGAGGCAGAGTACTCAAAGTTATAGGCCGCTGAGCAAGCCGACGGTGCATTGAACCACCTAGCTGGATTTGCACACCTACGAGCCATACCTCAGGAGAGCCTAAGTAAGTAGACCTGCTCTTTTACGCAACCCTATTCTCGCGTACTTATGCTCATACATGGCGAGAAGCGTCGCACGCTCCTGCTTGGGTCTTCCAGTCGTCAGCACACCTTCCTAGAGCGCTGGAGTAGTGGGCTGCGGAATCAACGGAAACCTTCACTCAGCTCATCTATTGCTGATGATGAAGGGCAGAAAAGAACCGCGACAGGAACAGGGCGTGGGAAGAGAAGTGGACAAAATGAGCGGTGCCGCTCGTCAGAGCAAATTGTGCGTTACTCTTGCTTCGTTCCTACCCAAGCATTGTATTTATTGCTGCATTCCTGTTGAAATATTACCCTGCCTTTGTGTGACAAGGCGGCGTTCAAAACATCTAGACAGACGTGCTGACGACTGTGTTAGCCACATGTCTTTTGAATGTAGGCAAGGAGCCTTCACCAACAATGCAAATACCTCAAGAAGCACCCTGGAGCAATTCGGCACACGCAGAGGAAGCCGACGGTGCTTGAAATGTGCAGTGTTTCGTATTAGAAACTAAACCGGCAGCTCTCGCCCAGGCAACGGTCTCGAGCGATGCCAGTTCGGAATGAATTTATATTTGCTTCTGGCGGAAGTTCAAACCGCCAAGTGAACAAAGAATGTGGCTGGGTATTTCTGTCAACTGCTTAAGCTTCCAAAATGGTTCGGAACGTTTGTTGGCACATTAACGCCGTCATACGGTTTTATCAAACTGCGGCGTGTGATTCAACGAGATTTATCTGGAATTTTCGCAGCCAAGCGGAAGTATTTGAACAGCGGTATTGCTGACATTGCTTTTTACGTTTTATCTTCAAAGTTTTTTTTTTGTTAACATAAAATAAAGCGCGGTTGTGAGCAGTGGTGATTCCGTTCGCAGACGGTCGGCGAGCAGGGCTTTTCCTATAGAAGGGATGCTTCTCACCTCCTTCTACTTTACCTAATAATAATAATAATAATTGGTTTTTGGGGGAAAGGAAATGGCGCGGTATCTGTCTCATATATCTTTGGACACCTGAACCGCGCCGTAAGGGAAAGGATAAAGGAGGGAGTGAAAGAAGAAAGGAAGAATAGGTGCCGTAGTGGAGGGCTCCGGAATAATTTCGACCACCTGGGGATCTTTAACTTGCACTGACATCGCACAGCACACGGGCGCCTTGGCGTTTTTCCTCCATAAAAACGCAGCCGCCGCGGTCGGGATCTTTAACGTGCACTGACATCGCACAGCACACGGGCGCCTTGGCGTTTTTATGGAGGAAAAACGCCAAGGCGCCCGTGTGCTGTGCGATGTCAGTGCACGTTAAAGATCCCCAGGTGGTCGAACTTTACCTGCAGAACATGGATTTGGCCTCCACATGGTGACCTCAGGAGTGTCTATTTGGGTTTTTGCGGACAGTGTTTCAGTGATTTCTATTTAAGTGTCGCTACGGTGGAGCGATTGCCGGCAGCAACTGCAAGGCTAATCCCACCGGTAGTTTACAACCACTCAACTCAATCGCCGGTGGCTGGTTCTTCGAATCTTTGTGGGCGGAAGTGAGCTCTTTATCGGGTGCGCTTCAAACTCTTTATAGCTCTTTGGAGAGTGCGCCATGTAAGACTACTCGTTTTTCACAACGCCGTTATCATCACTCCGTTCATGTTTTAGTTGTGTACCGGGCCCCTTATTTCGATTGTCATATGCATTGGTGACTGCTGCTTTTATGGTTCACCGAAGATGTCGACATCGGAATTGGCGTTCGAGAAAATCGCGATTGATCAACCTAGTTGTTTGAATCAAAACCACATGATCTAGCGCGGGCAAATTCCGACACCCACTTTCGTTGAAAGGAAAAAATCGGGAAGCGGGATTCGAACCACTGCTCCTTAGGCCGTAAGCCAGGGTCCTCACCCCTTAACCTTTGAGGAACCTTGGTTCGACATGGTTAAAGGGGGGGGGGGGGCTTATCTCTCTTGTGCAAAAGAAGACAATAACTGGGCAAAAATAAAAATTAAGTAAACGACATGCATTCCCGGCGCCTACGCAATTATGTGCAAAAAAGGAAACCAGGCCACTGAAATGATCCATTATGGCTATCGTGTGATGCCCTTCAGGTGGATATTGTCCCCCTATTGTTTTCTCCTGATACTTGGCTGCTTCTGCGTACAGCAATTCCTTGTTATCTCCGTACCGTCTGAAGAGCATCGGCGTGGCTTATCTGCGATTTTGTGTAATTAGGGGGCGTGTTCTTTCGTGTTGTAACAGCACTTATTTTCGCATTCAATCTCGATGAGTATTTCTGTGCTCACTCATGGAATGGGTCTTCCGCTTCAATGTATTCTAAGCTCCCTGCAAGTCATACCTGTCGAGATGCTTTGGAGGCATTTTATTTGACTTATTCTTTGGACCTTGGTTAGTTCTGCTCCATTGTGCGAAACGTAATGGTGCAGTTGCTGGGTTGATGTTTTCGAGGCTAAACATATAAACGAAGATTTGTATGAAAATGTTATCGACACGTTGAGGCTTTACATTCATGTTAGGGCAGCAACGCTACTCGCCAGCGTGGTGGGGTTTTCACCTGATCAGGAATTCTAGCACAGTTGGTACGGTTTTTTTTTCTAAGAGGCCACCTCGTCTGCTTGAAGTAACGGGTAATTATTTGAGGGGTAGCAAAATCGGTTTGGTTGTCCATCTGAAGGAGGTTTAAGCCGAATACATTTAGCATTTCCTCATTCGGCAAAGGCATACAGCTCGATTTCAGCGCTTTTCTGGGTTCGTTCTTCACGGCTCTTGTTCGTATTTTTATCACAGTTCCGATTTCTCCGCAGCGCATGTATTTGTCTGCATCGAGTTTTACTTCTCAGCGTTACTTTAATAACTTCTTGTATATTTTGTTGCTTGTGGTGGACCAACCGTTTCGCTGATCATATCAGTACATCGTCTGCATATAGGGCGCGCCTCACATCAGAAATTTCATCCAGCCTTGACGAAAACCCCAACATCGCTAGCTGGAGCCATTTCTCCGAACCCCGCGGCGTCCCTTTTCCTGTCAGGTGGATCCTGTTGGTTAGTGTGGCTGTTCTCAAGGATAGCAAAGCTCTCACGTGCAATTTCCTTAGCTTGATGTGACCAGGCCCTCCAGGACAGCCTCATGAGTCGCATTATCAAATGATTTGTTTAGGTCTACTGCGAGTACCGCTTTAGTCAGGGTCCTTGCAGGGTGTTTTATGGCACACAGTTTAAATTGCAGAAGTATGCCTGCATTAGAGGGATGCCTTCGGGAAGCAAGCATTTTGTTTTGCTTGTTGTGATACTGTGCCCTGTGTGGGGCAGAACAACACTGACTAGTATAGCAAAAATATATTCCTTACAAAAATAGCTATTCGTGCAATATCCAATCTCGCACTCAGTGAAGACACAGAAGTAGTTACTTCTTCAGGTTAGATTACTTGTAATAGAAAAAAAATGTATCATAAGAAGCTTCCTATATACATAAGAAACCGAATAAAACAAAGCAGACACATTTTCGAGGAAGCCTCTCTTGACACCCCGCAAATTTGTAACTTTCGATGTAATTCATTCCAACTTTCTATGTCATGCAGATATTACGACCATCAACAGCTGACGTCTATATTTCACCGAGTTTTACATACTTACACCGAGCTATTCACCACGATGTTGTAATCCCAGATAGACTGTATGTTTAAACGATTTGTTCGTAAACAGCTATTTTTTGAAGTCTTTTTACTATTTCGTATGTAGATCACACTGCCCAATCATGTACGTAAACGTTTTGATTTTGTCATTATTTGTGTTAAATGTTGTTTGTCATTCGACCGTGTAGAGTACTTTAGTTAAAAGCTGGCATTGCCAATTGTGTGGAATTTTTCTTTAAGAAGCCTTGACTTAGACAGATATTTTGTAAAGCCTTTTCTCTACATCCGCTTGGCTTTTGCGCTGTAAGCCAAAAATTGAAGAGATAAAAGTTCGTTGTTTTCGAGGCGAACGCGTAGTCGACTGAGTACTGCGTGTTCGATGAGATTCTCAAGGCTGCCCGGTTTGCCCGGCTTGGGGATGAAATTTATGTCCTCATATCGTCATCCCTCTGGGAGTGGGTCCGTCCTCTAGACTCCATTGTAATACTCTGTCAGCGCGGCTATCGGTTCGTTGATCTCATGTTATAACAATTTCAAGGTTGTTCGCCAGTTTCCCGCGCCATGCTTTTGGTTATTTCTCTGAAGGTCGCGTGTCCTGTGCCTTTGTGTGTCTTCTTTCATTAGTGTCCCCTCTGTCGCATACTGTTAGCTCGGGTACTGCTGCCTACGGCCCTTCTCTCTGTATCTGTGTTCAAGTACGCGAATGATCGCTTCTCTCTCGTGCGTCCCCTTGTGCAGTAGTTTAGAAACCGCCTTGCAGGTCTCCGTTTTTGTTATGATTCCTTATGTGAGCCCTTTGGCAAGAGCCGGTGTTGGGCTGTCCCCATTAATACCTGTAATTTATCACTCTCTGGATTACAGTTAATTTGTCAGCTCCGCAGCATGCAGCTGTAGCTCAGTCGTTATTAATATTATCCTCAGTTTTAGTTTGCCCTTTATCGTTTTTGTAGACGCCACCTTCGGGTCAGCCTTCTTCTCGCCTCCCACGTGTGAAGCAACTATAGGTCGCCTTCAGAAGAATGGCAGATTGAGTGGGTTGGAAATGCTCCTTAATAATCAAACAGCGCTAAGCAACAAAAAAAGCTAAGGGAACACACAGCGGAAGAGACACAGCACACACGTAAAATGTTTTTCCGTTGTTCTTGGTCTTTGTTGCTTAGTGCTGTTTAAATATTATCGGTCGACTTCCGTATTGTTTGCAGTAGTCTTTACCCTGTTGTCACACCGGTTATATCTGCCTAGAGTTTCCTGAACAATTTTGCAAGAGCAGACTTTTTTCCTCTTTCTCTCGGTCCACGCTCTGGTTCCTAAAGCATCCCAGGCGGTCAGTTTTAACGTACGTTTTCTTTTGGACTGCATTATGCAGTATAAAATGGTTTCTACCCAAATTTTTCGATCAATATCACCACCCGCTCTGTTTTTTGAATCCATGCCAGAGTCAAGTCTGGGTGCGCGTCCAGATTAATGCTCTTTGCCAGTCTTGTCGTGTGCTCTTGTTCAGTTTAGCAATGTTAGTTGTTTTTGGGCCACAGGTTCTCAGTCCTACACCCGCTTAGAATGTCAGCTGAAATAAAGTGCCTCATTGTCAGGAAGGAGTGTCGTCTAGGTATAGGGAGCATGAGTGCGTCATTGAAAAACTCCTCAGGCGTGTCTCATTTCCATCTTCCAGGCGCTGTTGAGCATTCAGTACGAACTTGCTATCTACCTTCACATTGTACACTAATTAGAGCAGGACGTGAGATATGCTCGCGTGTCGGACCATAGTAAGATCTATGACTGTCTTCTTTTGAACCTGGCAAGCTACCCACAACCCGGTGAACAGGCTTCAGATGACCAAACAGGCAAATGAGGCAAGAAAGGAGCACACAACTGCTAAAGGCGAGAATAGCACTAAAAGCAATACTGCAGTAAAAACTTCACGGGACACATAAGCTCTTTCTTAATGGCATAATGCCGTTGCGAAAATTGGTCCCTGAAGTGGCTTCGAGTTCGCATTCTTTTCCTCTAGAGAAGCAAGCGCTGCAACCAGCCACAGTTGTTAAGGCGCATTTGTAAATATTGCGTTTCTTAACTATACCATTGGGATCCTCAACTCGACGTCTCTATAAACTTCCCTCTTTCCCGTTGGTATAAAATCCGCCATAAATCCTTGAGGCGCACTTCACCTCAGGGAAATTATAAGGGCACATCTGGAGGAGGAACTTGGGAGAGTGGGGGGAAGGAATTGGAAGTGTTTTTCAGACTTGTGTGGCCAGAAATTTGGCTTTAGCATGATTTTCTTACGTACAATGTTTCGATTGATGAGGGAGGGCGGGAAGGCCGGCTGCCTCCACCACCCACATGCTTAACATCCGTGTTAATGGTATAACACGAACGCATTAATGGGCCCCTTCAGCGGCCTGCGCTCCTCCTTGTATGTGATTTCGCAGCAACCGCCGTTATCCTATTCACATTCGTAGATCGCGGCCAGTAACGGTACCATTTTCTGAGGCATTGGTGCCGCTGTTAAGCGACCAGCAAATGCCCAGACGGGCGCCAGATAAACACTGCGCTGAGGAAAAAAGTTTTGTTGTCCCAAACGTTCGGAGCATGAAATTTTTAGCATACATAAAGACAGAGGCAGCTAATTAATCCAGCAGTAAAAAAAGCATCTGAAATTTCTCAAGTTAGCTTCTACAATGTCATGTGCTCACAGCAATGATTGAAAAACGATAGCTAAAAAAAATTTTGCCACGCTGCTTATGGAAGTGATCGCTTCAACAAAACCATGTATTCGGTCCAACGTTACAACTTCTAAAAAAAAAGCGCGCATCTCGTAAAGGGCAACACAGCGCTGTGTAGCGGGGTGTCCGTAGCTTCCTAAGCGCATCCCTGGGGAAGTCAGGAGCTGGGGGACGCTTGCACCCATTTTCACCGATAGAGCGAATGGCGTAAAGTAACAGCGCTAAGTAGCAGCTTTTGCTGACACCGCTGATCCGATAAACAGTGAACTATATAAAATACACTAAATATTCTTGATGCCACGGTAACATTTCCAGGTAATCATATTACTAGCTTTACATATACTGGCGATATCATCGAGGTATCAAAGTATCCACGATACACGAACGAGTGTCTGTTTTGGAAGTCAATTTCAGTTCTGTACCTTGCATCCATATCGGAAATACATTTATCGCCTGTATCGAGTACCGCTATCGAATATACTTTTTTAAGGTTTTTTTGCAGAGAGCCTACAACACAGAACGAGTGGCTTCCATCATGTGAAATGGGTTGAGCGGCTGCGGGAGCTTTGGAACTTAGCCGCTTATCTTCAGGATGAGACGCATTAATTTAACTTAGTAGAATCGCTCTTTTCTTGCCTGAGTTCTTTTTTCCAGTGTTTAGGGTAAACGTCAAGATTTGCAGGTCTTTCAAGAGCATTAATTCGTTTTTTTTTAATGTATTGTACTTCAATGGGTTGCATTGAGTGCATTGCATTGAGTGTTGTTATTTTGTCACATTTTTATTGCACCAGCTGCGTTTAACTGCCACACTATAGATGAGCTTCTGGCATGCTGTGAGATTTGTGCTTAACATATAGATACTAGGATGGGCTTACATGCAATAATTATTTCATTCGTCAACAGTGAATGCCTCATCGAATAATGTACCGTTTGCGTAACAGTGCAGCGAAGCAGGCAAATATTTTCAACTTTGTCGGAACAGTGCTCTTTAGTAATGCCCGCTTTGCAAACGTTCTTCCCAAAAAAGGCAGATTTCTCTGCAGCTAGGCCTGATGAAGGCTCTAACATAATAATCATCGTTGAGGCGAAAGACCGTCGCCTCTATTATGTTCTGCTCCGGCACAATTTTAAAGACATAGTCGTACAGTTCGTTATTATATGGAGACACCTTTGCACGGGGCTAATTGAAAATTCTTCGAACACTGTTCACACATAACGGGCATAATTTGAAAGACTGCATAAATACACTGCTTATAGTTCTTGATGTCGTCGACGTAGTGTACTTCCTCAATTTGCCCTTTTTTCTGTGTTAACTTAGCATCAGTCTCTGTCCGAATATTGTTTCCCTACAGCCCAATGGCCGCCACGATTGAGCCATTGAATGTAAATGATGATGTAGGATTAAGAAAGACAAACAAACACACCGATTTTTTTACCGTGCTAATTTTGCTAACTTTATTTCCAGAAGCGGCGTGCTTTGCTCAATTTCGTCACGCAAGTTCGGTTCCGGGCACATTGACACCAACGACCAGCGTGGAAGAGCAGCGAACTCAATTTCAGCAAAGGCGCTTGGTTCTCGAATTCTTTGATGGAAAGCAGTAGCTATCAGGAGGGGAGACCTCCGGGAAAAGGTCATCTCTTCAGGTGCGCGCAATGCCCGTACACTTCAGCGAACGATGCCGATGTTAGGAGACACGAGCAGTGTCACACGGGAGGACAGCCCTTTGAAAGCCCTACAGATGCACTGGCGCTTGTGAAGTGTGACTATAGCAGCCCAATGCCGTGCCATACAGAACAGCGACCGTTTAAATCCGAGATGCGCAATTCCACAGCTGCCGAGTCTAAACCTACAACTCCAGAGAAGCCTACAAACACTGACGAGCGACCGTTCCAGTGCGACAACTGCTCTTTTGCAAGTTATTCGCCTTTTAATCTGTGTTTACACATGCGCAGGCATACTGACGAGAAACCCTTCAAGTGTGCATTATGCCCTTATGCTGCTGCTCAGCATTCAAATTTAGTAAGCCACCAGCGCAGCCACAACAGAGACGTACCCCTCAAGTGTGACAAGTGCTCATATTCAACTACTACGCGTCAATCTTTCAATCTCCACATGCGCTGGCATTCTGACGAGGGACCCTTCTAGGGTGACTTGTGCTCTTTTGCTGCGACTCAGTCTGAATATTCAGCTCAGCAAACGGCAGCGCATAGAGACGAGCGGCTATTCAAGGTGACAAGTGCTCTTTTGCAGCCTTTGTATCTCATAAATAACCTCCGTGTTCATATCTGCACGCACACTAGCAAGAGACACTTCAAGATTGACTTGTGCTGTTTTGCTGCTTTTAAGTCTGCAATTTAAAAATCCACGAGTGCAGGCACAGCGCCGAGAGACCCTTTAAGTGCCACAAGTCCTCAAGTACACCTGCCAAGTCTTCTGATCTCACTGTCCACAAGCGCCCGCATAATGGCGAAACCGTTCAGTTGTGAATTGTGCAGTATTTTGCTGCTCAGTCTATAGCTTTAACTCAGCTCAGAAAAACACATATTGGAGCGACAAGCTGGACAAGCGCACTTTTTCAGCTCTTGGTGTGCTAACCTGTGTCCATATGCTCAAATATGCTCAACTAAGCACAAATGCAGCCACAGTGAAGAGAGGCCCTTCAAAAAGTACAAGTGTTATTTCCCATCTTGTTGGTTTTGTAATCTCAGTGCTTTCCCTTGTGCTTGGTCTGATAATCTCATTGTGCATATGGGCACACATACTGGTGAGAGATCCTTCAAGTCCGACGTGTGCCCTTTTGCAGCGGCTCATTTTGGATCTATCTCAGCACAAGCGCACGAATACTGGCAAGAGATCCTTCAAATATGACAGGTGCCCATCTGCAGCAGCTCACCTGAAACTGACTAAGCACAAACCTATACGCAGTGATGAATGACTCGTCAAGAAGGACAAGTGCACTTTCCCATCTGCTTGGTCTTATAATCTCAGTGTGCATATTGGCACACATACTGGTGAGAGACCCTTCAAGTGCGACTTGCGCCCTTTTGCAGCTGCTCATTTTGGATCTATCTCAGCATAAGCGCACGAATACTGGCAAGAGATCCTTCAAATATAACAGGTGCCCATCTGCAGCAGCTCATCTGAAACTGACTAAGCACAAACGCATATACAGTGATGAGTGACCCCTCCAGAAGGAAAAGTGTTATTTCCCATCTGCTTCGTCTTATAATCTTAGTGTTCATATGCGCACGCATACTGGTGAGAGACCTATCAAGTACGACATATGCCTTTATCGGTCAGCCGCGGGTACAAAGAACATTCAGCTCCAAACTGTGATGTTGGGCAGGTTCCAAAGTGGAAAACAGGAAATCCTCCTCTCCGCTCGGGAGGGAACGGTGTGGCCAGAAAGTGAATATCAGGATAGCCGGAGGATGGCAAAACACCACTCGCTAATGTCAGGACATGGGAGGTTTAGTGGCGTTGGTCTGTTTTCAAACTCCGCCTCACCGGGCTCGAACTCGGGTAAAGCGGAGCGCATATATTTATAAACACCAATTTCACTCAAGGTGGGACATGCATGAGCTATAAAAACAACGTACGGGCATTGACGTCTGAGCCAGGTCGAAACACCGCCGCGGTTTATAAGCACGGGTCAGAGGAAACTGCGTGCTTCTCTCTTAACTGTTTCTAATACATACCACCAAGCGGCGATTTTGAAATTTTTTGAGGTGTAGTGAATGACAAACGCTGCAAAGGATTAGGGGGGGGGGGGGGGGGGGAGGAGACGCCGGCGAGAGGGCCTGCAGACGCTGCGTAAGCCCCGCAGTGCCATCAGAGTGATGTGCCACGCCACTGAATGGACCACCTCCGATAAAACACGAGGGTCTTGGATTCTCTTTAAACAGATACGGTGCAATCATTTATAAAAACGCCTCTTTAAATTGATACTCTGAGCGCCAACTATGCTTTTGCCTCCACTGTTTCTCAATGTGCGATGGAGAAAGGGAAGACGCCATGGTGAACGCCTTCAGAGCGACTTCAGTTGAGAATATCGTGAACTTGGGGTGAGTTTGTGGCTCACTTCGGTTTGCGAATTGCGACTTGGCTCCGCTCTGAACAGATTGAAGCAGATGTTTGTATATTCGCACCTCTGTCTAGCGGGACACACATTCTGCGTCGCCAAGGCTGCCTTCAAGGATATACCTGAAGCCCAATTTGGAATCACTCCCGGTAAAAGCCATGGTAAGTCTTTTATGTGTTAAAAAGTGTCGCGGGTCTCAGACATGGCCAGTCTTGTCCTAAACGCTCGAGGGAATAAAAAACAGTATTAAAGCACTTATACATTATTAAGGAAACGTTTTTAAGCAAGTTTTTTCTCGTTTTTAGGGTCATTTGTCTGCATTCGAGCGCCATTGTTGGAAGATAATCTCAGTAGCTGCGCATTGTAGTCTCCTTTCTTCACACCTCAAAGCACCGCAGAAACTTTCTGTACACGTCTTTTCACATCTGCACTCAACTTCCCAGTTATAAGGGGACATAGGTTTTCGACATTTTTATTCATTTAGCGCACTTTGAAGCAGTCGTCTCATTTTTCCCCTTGGCCTGGACCGGCTTCCTTACTGGCTGCGCGCATTAGGCGACATGTGGCATCGCTAATTATGCATCTTCTGTTAAAAATGTGCGCGCTTTGTGACAAATGCGGTAAAAATACAATTTCACCTATTGTGCACGTCACAGCAAACACCTTATCGCGACGTTTTGTAGCGATAGCTACATTACGGTAGCATTTCGAGCCTTCAGCATGGCGGCACTGCCACCCTGTGGCTGCGGCGCCACGCTTTCACGTGGTTGGTCACGTGACCAAGTTCCACTCAGCCAGCTGTAGATATCGCGTCACTCCAGGTGTAACCAAAGCTACACCACCGCCGATTTTTTTTCCACTCACCGATGCCGCCATCACTATAAGCATTCAATCCTGATTCCTCGTCAGTTTCAGTATGGCAGCGAAATAGGATGTCACTCCAAAAAGTGCGGAAGAGATAAAGATTCCTGTCAGGTCTCACTTCTGCAGCGACAGCTACACTGCGCCAACTCACGACCCTTCAGCGTGGCACCACTTGAGCTCCGTTTCTGCGTCGTTGCTCACGTGGCTGGCCACGTGGGTTGATCACGTAGTGCGGCTGTTGGTCACGCTGTTGGTCATTTGGGTTGGTCACGTGGTGCGGAGCAGCTGCAGCTGCCGGCGGTGCGGCGGGCAACAACTGCAACAGCTGCGCGCATGAGCCGTGACAAGTGGGACGAAGATGAAGGAGCGCCAGCGAAACGGAGTTGCAACTAATCGACTATCTTGTTAGCTATACACAAAATTCTTTCGCATGTCCAAACAAGGCTAGATTGATTCTATTCCGGATGACTCATACCTCTTGAATTCATTTTATTTTTCCCAATTTTTTTATCTTGATTCAGTCTTCTGACGTTTCCTTCCCCGCGCAAATGCTTCATTGGCATTCTACCCTATACCTTGGCCAATCCCCCCCACGTGGGTATGTGCCATATTACTTGAGGAGCAGAAGAAGAAGAAACGGAGTGGCGAAAGGCCGGCATTGCATTTCGACTGAGAGAGTTCTACTCGGCCAGCTGCAGCTATCGGGTCACTCCACGTTTAACCAGAGCTAAACCACAGCCAATTTTTTCATCTGGGGCTAGTTACGTCATAAGCACGATATGTATAGTTAGTAGGGGCTTTAATTATCCGTTAAAATACACCCGCTGGTTCAATTACCAAGGTTTATCGTTAATGGTGTTTAACGTTCCAATGCGACTCACACTATGCGGGACGCCGTAGTGAAGGGCTCCGGGAATTTCGTCCATGTGGGGTTCTTTTAAGTTGCACTGAGGTCGCAGAGTACACGGGCCTCTAGATTTTTGCCTCCATCGAAATATGACCGCCGCGCTGGGATCGAACCTTCGCTTGTCGAGTCAGCAGCAGAGCGCCTTAACCACTGAGCCACCTCGGCAGCTCCAGTGGAAATTTAATCACTACTAACTGTTCCGAAAAATGATAGTTCTCTTCATGACTAAACCGAAGGTAGCGTGTGAGTACGCTGCTTTTGTCACAATAAATAAAATAGGCGATATATGTGTTGCACGAGCTCCCTGTCGTGAGAACAAGAAATTAAGTATGCCCCATAGAGACTGCATGAATTGCATGACTGCACCAGAAAGGCTAAATGGCAGGCAACTTTTAATAACGAATCAAACAGGCTGCATTTTGTAAAGCCTGTTCTGTGAGAACGGATCACCTCCATGCATCAGGAACGCTTTATGAATGTAATTTTATGTCCCGTTCACTTTGGACATAATCTTTTAAGCTCATTCCTGCTGACAAAACGAATGACATCGGTTTATGAAAATTCTCGAGGTTAAGTTCCAGAAAATCGCATTTTATTCTTCTTTCCAAAAGTAGACTAACTAAAAAATCACTCTGCTATAACTCATAATAAATGCATTCCTTTTCAAACAACATTGCTCTTAGGGGATTATGAAATTCGAGGCACGTCTTCGGTTTCCAATTTTCTAGAGAAGCATGTTTTTTTTCTATAAACTTTAAACTATGACCAACTGCTTCGACTGATTTATTTATATAATCTACTTTATCATTCGAGAGAAAAAAAGCTAACGCCTTTATTTTATTCGTTGGGAGCTTCCCGATTCTTGCCCAGCAAACAATGGCCGCTGAGGTTACCCGACCTTCTTCAAAACTTTCACTACTAGTCATTTATAAGATTTCTTTCCTCTCTCATTACGAACTAGACAGAATTAAATTTTAGGCCCTCTACGTCGTCGATATTTTCAGCATAAGGCCGGAGCTATGGTGGTTGCCTGCAGACCAGAAAGAGGACAGTTAGATCCCGGCCGCAGCGGTCTCATTTCTATGGAGGCGAAATGTTAGACCCGTGTACTGCGCACGTTAAAGAACTTTAGGTGCTCCAAACTATTCGAAGCCCTTCACTACGGCGTCCCTCACAGTTTGACATTAAATACTATTCACCCATTTTTTACATATTTGTAAATTTCTGCGGAAAACAATTTTCCCACACTTCGAGCTCGGCGCATTATGGCCTTCGAGACTTATGAGCCACTAACGCAACACAAAACTTCCTTATGTGCTGTGTGTCACCCACCTTTCTTTACTCTGTTTCAGTTCATTCAAGTGACTGTGACACTAGTAGCAAATAAATATGGATTAAGAAGCTTTGTGTCTTTCATACAGCACTTCAGTAAGCTGTTCCAGATAGGAGCGACTCTGAGGTATATAAAAATATTTTAAACAGGCTACTCGTGCTAGTTTTACACTTAAAATTCGGCAGGTGCTAGAGAAATGTTTTTTTTTTTGTGGTAGCATACTCTCTTTTTGTGGTATTGTGTATGCGAGTTACGCACTTCAAGCCAGGGTGATCAGTTTTCTTTCAAATGGTGCCATACACCAAATTGTATATTTCTCATTTTGGAAATTACTTTAAATATTGAGAATAGTTTGTGCTTGAAAAGATTGTTACTTTTTACTTCTGCATGCTGCTAAAGCAGAATACAGTGATTTTTTTCTCATTTGTTTCAAATCTCTTATTTATTTATTCGTAACAGTCTTCAAGTCACCACATCTGCCGACAGTTCCGCAGCAGGTCATGAAAGCTGAACAGACAACACACGGTGTGTAGCGTAAAACTTTATACGTATAATGAAACAACCTGTTACTTGAGCATTGTTGAACCCTCGGAGTTCTTCTCAAGACGTGCAGTTAACCTATAATAAGAGGAGCAAACAAGAAAAAGAACAAGAAAAAGACTGCAACAAATCATTTTTCATACATGTACTGCTGAATCTGTTGTGTTGTACACATCTGTTGAGATCTCGGTAATATAATAGTGAAACTTCGCACTAACCTTTATGCGCGATTTTTTCTTTTGATTTCTTCTTTTTCCAATGTTAGTTTAAGAAGCTATGTATGTTCTGACGTCTAAATGTCTAGTCTGAAGCCCCAAACATAATTTCTTCAATTCTAATGCACATAAAAAAGGTTTTGAAAAAAATTGTCTCCAAGATATAGTTGTGGTGAAACTATTTTTCAAATGTGCTTGAAGTTCACAACCGATTACTGCACGCGGCGAAATCTTCAATTAATCATTGAGAAAGGTGGCAAAAACCCACTCAAGCAGACCAATACCTGGGAACTGCACTTCTAGTATTACAAGTAGACTAGGTAAATGACTTCTTGAACATAGCTACAGACCAAGGTTCGAGAGCATTATGGTGTGAAAGAAGGCATTTGTCTATGGAACGAGAATAAACATTTCGTGATTGTTCACGGCAAGATTATTTATATAAAGGAGGCCTACATATCCCTTCCAATTTCTGAATGCTGAAAAGGAAGCATACTTAATTTTTGCGCTGTAAATTCCCTCTTTTGACGCCCTTCACTATCTGATTTTATTCGAGTACATATATGAACTGCCCGCTCAGCCATATTCTATATATACTTCCTTATCTTTGTCACAAATTAAAAGGAGGCCGTATTAATGCCAAGAAAAATTGGTACTCATGAAGCTCGCACAAAATCTTTCTATTAATTGGTACTATTAGAACTAACGGCTAAAAAGCAGTTAAGTAATGTAACGTATACTGTCTTCATTTAGGAATATTGTCAGATCATTTACTTTTTGGAATTCGTCCGATAATGGTTTACAGTCGCTGTTCAGACTGACTTCGTTGACATGAGTTCTATCTTGCAAAGTTCTGTGTCTTCTAGGTGCATTTCAAAAAGGAACTTTGTTAGACTAGAAACTGTTCTTGATTATTATTTAATTAAGGGATGCTTTGTGTTAATAAAGTGACTGCATTATTTGTCATTCCCGGCATAGCACGAAATTTGTGTTCTCGTCTTCTTGTAGACTATACAATGAAAGAACAATGGCATGCTGCATATTTCGTGCTCTTTCAAGGTGACTACTCATTTTTTCGAGCAATTTTGATCGATGATAGCTTGGTTAAAGCCAGAACGCAAGAACCGAAATATTTTGACGGAAAGCGGAACATTGTTTTGTGCAAGTCTGACAATTTATGGATTGATATCCGTGTTTTGCATGGATTTTTTCTCATGGCCAATGCCTTCTCGCCACTACACAGAATGATGCATTTTTGATTGGTGTGTAGCTTGATGAGGCGAACGGTGTGTGTTAAATCACGTGAAGAATGCAGCTTATGTATTCATGTGCAACGTATGTGCTGAAGCCTATTGGGCAATGAAACACTGTTGTTCACGCAGCTCCGGCCTACAGTAGGAAAGGAAGAAGTGCAAACGAAAGTGTTCTTATGCACCGAGAATGTGGTTACTTGCAGAGTTCTCCTCAAGTATTTATAATTTCTCTACTACAATTGTTTTCCGATCTGCCTTGCAGGTACCTTTCTCAGCACCTCCCCTGAGCTGCTGCTTCTAGCCAGGTGTCTGCATATTTCTTACCTAACTATGCAGAGCTCTTGGTGGGTAAGCACTATGCCTTGTGACTTTTTTCTATTCGTGTCAATCATGTAGCGCTGCGGTATACTGAACCGACACAAAATCTGTACACTTGAAAAATAGGGGCAATGATATTGCACTTTAAAACATACCGTGCAGCCAGCTATATTCTCACGGCTCTTCAGTTGTCCAACTACTTAAACAAATTGTACTATCATATCTCTAGTTAGGAATAATAATTTGCAATATCACATTGTATATTAAAACTACTAGTGATATGAGCAAAATATAGTTAACATATGGTGGGAAAGCGTAGTTCGAAAAATTCGCTGCAAAACGAATTGGCATATCAATGCTTCAATGAAAGAGCGACCAGAGTAGAAAAATAAAGCTCCACAAGGGTGAGCCCTCGCTTTCAACAAATACTTTATTGCAATATATTGGTCTATATGCAAAGATAATACGTGGTTTCTCTGAAGGCAAGCACTGGCATAAACATCAGAAAACAAATATTGAAGCCAGCACACTAGCGAGTCTGGTAGGTACAAATGAGCTGACCGCCAGTGCATTGGCAACCGCGCATAGAAGTCGCACAAAATGTTGATGCAAACTTGCTTGCCCACTGCATGCTGTCATTCCGGCAGCATGTCTCTCTAGGCAACTGTGTCTGCGTTAGAAACGTCTTGAAACTAAGACTTGTTGCCTGCTTCGGGAATGAGGATAAAATCAGTTGCAAAATGTATTGCAGAGAGGATCATACAAGCAGGTCAAGAAGCTTTCCGGTACCTAGGTCTTGACCCTTGTTTGTTTCTTTCGCTATTTGTTAAGACATGTGCCTCTCTGTAGAGCGCAACACTTGTCCTCAGGTCTGTATCCCAAAGAGAGCCCTTTTGCTGCTGGAAACAGTGTGCACGCATATTCAGGAAAGCCACGGTACCTCAAAAGTACGAGCACGCACGTAGTGTGGGAAAGAGACGACCGCTCACTACATCCTGTGTGCCTCACTATGTCCGTGTGCGCTCTTTTCCACTGTGTATTCCGGAATATGCACCAACACGCCACACTACGACTACTAAACAGTGGGTATTAATTGTCTTTTTACGTCATCTCTCAATTTCTCACTTTATAGAACGCAGACGTGCAAACGTTTCACAGTCACAAAATATTAAAAATCCTCCACATCCTACCGACTGTCTAAAATGATCAAAAAATCATGATGTACTTTTTTTTATGGAACTGGTGGCAGTGGAAAATTAATAAAGCACATTTACAGACTGATTGTGAGAGTGTCATTTAACAAAAATAGTGCAGGCGGTAGGAGGGCGCTTGTTGGACTATAGTCACTTAACTAGACACTCCAACAAAAGCAGCGTCTTTCTTTATCCATGATAATATTCACACTTTTAAGCAAAATTTAGTCTTTCCAATACAGCAACAAACACTTTCTCTTCTCACTGTTGTCTGAAATGTCATGATATTGAGAAGAAGGAGAGGACCCAAAGGGTTAGGTTCCAATTCGTGCAGTGGGGCTCTTTTAACATCCATGAAAGTGCCGCTTTAGGAGAAGGGAGAACACTTGTTAATAGGTATAAAATCTGAAGCACTAGCTTTGTCCAAAATGTCATGGCATTGATCAGAGGCAGAGGTCCCAAAGGGTTAGGTTCCAATTCATGTAGTGGGGCTTTTTTAACATCCATGGTAGTTATGCTTTAGGAGAGGGGAGAACACTTGTTAATATGTCAAAAAGCTGAAGCACTAGCAAAATTCTTACATATGAGATATATACAGTGTTTGAAGGCTGGAATGTATTTAACTACCATGGATGAAAAAGGAAGGCGGAAAAAAGTAGTATTTTAATATAATAGTCTGCAGCTGGGGGTACCCACCAACTGTTTTAAATTGAAATGGCAGTAGCAGTTAGCTGATTAAGTTTCAGTAAAAGGCAACAACAAAAGGCTCTCCTTGTCATACCGCCCAGACATAAATTCACAGAGAGGTTAGACAGAAGCTCTACTTATATAATCGGCAGTGAACAAATTAAGTATGCAGCTTGTGCACTGCACTGATAGGCAAATTTACTAGAAGTACAGATATCAAGCACCCAGTAAGAACGCATAGCAAGCGCGCAATTAATAATAAGAGCCATTAGTACAATTCACAGGAATAGTGATATAAAAAATTGCGGTGCTTTAGCTCTGGTTAAACCTGGAGTAACGCGATAGCTACAGCTGGCCGTGTAGAACATGTTCAGTTGAACTGCAAGGTCAGACTTTCTCCGCTCCGTTTCGCTGGGCGTTCCTTCTTCATCGTCGTCCCACTTGACAGGGCGCATGCACACAGCTGTGGCAGCTCTAATTCGCCGGAGCGCCGCGCCGCCGTCAGCAGCCGCTGCTCCGCGCCACGTGGCTGGTGACATGACCAACGAGGTGACGAACCACGTGATCAGACACGGCGCTGCGCCACCAGTAGCTGCTCGGCACCATGTGACCTACACGTGACTGCGTGGCGGCGAAGCCGCGGGTTGGCAGTGCAACAACAGGGTGGTGGCTTCGCCATGCTGACGGCGCAAGTGTTACCGTAATGCAGCTATCGCTACAGAACGCTAGCACTAAAAGGCGGCACTCCAGCTCCTGCTTCGTGATTTTACTCAATAGCATTAATTGGTCCTTTCGATGGCCTGGAGCCTTCTTTCTGCATAGGCCCGGAAACACACACTTGTTCTTTTTATCACCGTCCCATAGCGCTTACCTTCCCTTGAGAGATCACACCGTGATATAATTAGATTCCTCCCGCAAAAGTGCTCCTCGTTCGCCTATGTTCTTCCTACATTCCTATCCATACGTAATTTGGAATTCTATACTTTACAATACATGGCCCGACAGGTGTCCGTTGTAAACACAGCGATCGGTGGGGCTTGCGATACCCAAGATGCTCGTGCCAACCAACCTCTCTCGACCAATCGTTAAACGCCACCTGCCACGGTGAGCAGTTTGCTCACTCTCCGGTGGGCAGGTTCCGACCCGCAGTGGTGGCCAGGTTTTGATCACGTCACAAGGTTGCGTGAACTAGGTAGCTGGTGGTCCACCTGATTATTGCCATCAACTCAGCACACGATAACGACAACTCTGACGATGACGGGTTCTCAGCAGTAAAGGAGCCTTAACGCTCTCAGGTTGCACCATTACTCATATCCTAACCGAAATCGACAAAAGGCGATGTACTTGACTAAGGCGTCTGATTTAAAGATCATAGATTCGATGACCATTTTGATAAAGGAAGGAAGCGTACCGTATTCGAGGAACAGGGATGCAGTCATGAGATCATATGATTTGGGGAGATAAAGTGGCTGAATCTGGCACGGGAGATGTCTAACACAGGTTATCAGGAGCTTTTTTTGTCATACAGTGGGTGCAGCGGAAGTTTTAACTATTAAGATGATCGTATAGGCTAAAATTCCTTCTGAATGCGTTTCTTATATTTTCTCCTGTGGCCTCAGAAGTGGTGACATGTTCAGCATAATGAGCACAATAATTGTTTTCTTGACAACAGGCGTGGCTTTCATCTGGGACACTGAGGGCTATGTGGGATATATACGGCCGGAGGAATAATTAAATCACAGAATAAAATAGGTCTGTACCAATCATATGGCTAGCCTACCTGTGACTGGTAACGAGCCTCTACGCAATGTGCACATTTTAAAATGCGCAGTGTTGTCTGCTTGTTTGGACGCTGGTTCTCGCAGACCTCTGATGGAGCTTTTAGATACTACATCGAGTTCACTTACAGAGGCTTTTGACATCAAGAGACCCGCAGTCTGCATGGCGGGCCTTTACTTTTTTAAACGTGTAGTGTAACTACATTATTCCGTAGGCAATCGCAAAGGCTAATTCCTGTCGGGAAACCCCAAGTGTCCAGCTGACACTTTGAAGTGTAAGCCCAGCATAGGTTATCCGTGGTTGATAATTCGCTTTGTCTGTGCGTGTAACATCTACAGGGTTTATATTTTAATTTGTGGAACGCTAATTAAATGTGGTAAGCAGTAAGGGTTCATTAACGCTAGCACAACAAGTGCTTCAACACTACCCTCTGAACAGAAAGAGCTGGTGGTTGCCCTGAGCAAGGGAACATGCGAATCAGTTCAATAAGACAGGTATGAAATTCGAGTTAGGAAGTGGAACAGTTTTTCGCTTCAAAAGCCGCAGCGACTGATGTTTTGAGAAAGATTCCTATCGGGAGTATGTTGATTTCTTTGCGGAACTTCACAGGGAATGGCTTTTTGTTTCAGTGAGTAAGTGATTGCTAGATGAACCTTATAATTCATGCAGATTACAACCTAGTTTGTAGAATTTTTTGTTAAACAGCTTATGAATACATTGCTTCTAAGCATGCGGCTAGTGTTAGGCTGCCTGTTTGCATGTAAATTCAACGATTAAAGTGCATCAAATATCAATTTCCAGGAAACTATTCTTGTGAAGCTTCGTATGAGCAATAAGCAAGGTGTAATTCACAGCCAGGTCGAATTTCAAAATTTATCTTTTTGAGCCTCCCATTTCCTTGTCTTTCGACCCAGTCAATTGGCCCAGAATGTACCCAGGGTTTTTGTTTATACCACTCTACACCGGTTTCTTAGATATGGTACAAGGGCAGCTTTATCATTTTTATGGAGATTTAAGCATAAAAATGTGTGGTTGGTCCATGTGTGGTCTTTACAGCGGAAGGATTTTTCACTTAATTGTTGGGGGGCGAATGCCGCATTTGCTCATTTTTTCGACACATGTGTAGATCCACTACTTCTGATCGTGGCTATGAGAGGTAAATTTTGTGTACAGTTGTGCATTTTGTGTGAACATTTCGGCCTCCGATCAAAACAGTCCATCTAGCTAATCATCCATAATAACGAATCACGAAAGAAGACAACAAAATTTGTTAGATAAAGCTCGTGCATACTTTGCTTCAGCACATAGTAGTGGGCAGTGAAGCGGAACCCACACAAAGCGTTGGTTGTTCGAAGTGCATTTTCGTAGTCGAATTTACCATTAAGTATCAGTCACTTCCTTATCACCACGTTTGAACCATGCATTTCCTATGCTTTGTTCTCTGGAAAAATTGTGTTCAGATTGTTCATTTAAGTAATATCTTTCGCTCAGAGAAATCCCTCCTTAGGATAGAACAGCCAGGTAATATGCAAGACATTTAACTATAACATTTTTCCTTTCCTCTGCTACCGGTGTTTGATTTCTCAATGTTTTTTTTGTTTTTATTTTCAGAGTTCCAGCTACTTCTTACACCATGTCTCCTCAGAAATCAAGGCGCATCTTTCCTCTTCAGCCCTGTTCATCAAAAACCCCTTCGCTTCAGGAGCGCATTCTCCTCACAGCATTCCTAGTATTCCATGTGAAAGACCCTAATTAAGACAATCTCTCTTCAATGCTTCTTAGACGCTTTTATAGGCCTGGCTTAATATAAGTCATTCTGCAATGGCCTTCAAATCATATATTTATTAAAAACCATTGATTTTTATTGAACTGCTTTGTCCGGCCGAACTGAACCACAGCTACGTGTCGAAGTGTATATATCTAGTTGTATAGTATAGCTTCGAACAACGAAAATTTAACAAGAACTGTTCTTTCATTATCTCATGAAGTTAACATGTTACATTAGGCAGTTGGCTAAATTGCATTAAAAGAAAAAGTATATCAGGAATTCGTGATTAATCTGATTTACAGCCTTTGTGAATCGTAAACAGCTGAAGGCTCCAACATCTAAGCCATGTAATAGGGCCCTAAAGCGTGTTTGGACGCCCTAACATTCGGGTTGGTCAGGAAGAGAATTCCTCTAACTGCAAGCCAAGCGCTTCTAGCCGGGGAAGCAAAATTTTGGGTTATAAACTTGTTACAAAGGCTGTACTTGCGTTTTGTGACACTGTAGAAAGACGAAAGGCAAATAAGAAACCCATAACGATCTTTACGCTATAAATTGTCACCGCATTTTCCCTCTGTTCTCCGCTACTGTAGGCTATTCAGTCAGTCTTTTTGCATTTAGTTCGCACAGCTTCCTGGAAACATCAGCTCAGTCTTTCTTTACAGTTTGTCAGCCGTCTTTCCATGCTCAAACTTGGCGGAGTTCCTGGCATTTATACATGTTGTGCACGAAATAAACATGAATAACTCGAAATGACGGAAATGATAGACCTATGTGCTTTCAAGTATAAAATGGGCATACTCACAGGTCTTCAGGAATTCAGCTATTAATTTTTTCTTCAAATCACAAGTCCTTCTTGTTTCTCAGATGCCATGAGAAGTTTTTTTAGCATTTTTCTTTACGTTGTGATAAACTGAAAATTAATTCCTTGCCTTTCCTTCAAGCACAATATCTGTACTCTCACAGAAGTCCGTCTTGCCATGTGGTTTTCCTTTGCTTGCAATGCCTGCAGTAACGGCAATACCAGATTGACTCGGTCCTTGAGTTAAGGATCCAGCCACTCTTTATCAGTTCCACTGAAACGCAGTGCACGTGTGTGCCTGTTGTTTTGTACAATTTTATTTACCTTTCTACATCATCAGTTCATAATGAAGCTGTATTTTTGTGCTCAGAAACTTTATATAGAGCAGAGGCTTGCAAATGTATACTTTTTAAGAGTGTTTTTACTATGTTTCTTTTCTGTGAGGGCATGTGCATCTCAATATGTATTTGCACTGTTTCTAAAGCTAATTGCCTTTCCCGCTTCTAAAAAACACGAAGATTAGTTATTTTGGGTGCCAGTGAGGCCTGTTAAACTTGGTTTTACATTTAGTGCACTGCTTTAAACTATCTGTGCTTGGTGTTTTTATTCCCCGTAATTTTTATTTCACGCATACCAAAGTTAGCTACGAGAAATTAGACTCCGATTTTATTGAAAATGGAACTGCCTTAGCTATATGCCACAGTCAGCCTGAACTATAATGAATAAGGGCCGAACTCACCTCTGCATTGTTTATCGTGATTATCCGTTAATTGCTTTGATTAGTTTCAGGCGCGCATTTCAACCTTCCTTTTTCTAATATCTCTACAAATGTTTATTCTCTACATTTTTAGAGGAAGGTCAATCTTGGATATCTTTATTTTGTTTCATTATTCGTATTCTCCAATTTCTTTGTGTTAAATAAGCTTGACACGCTATAGATACGAAACCTTTTAAAAGTTACCGATGTGACGGTGTCAGTTGTGAGCATAACTTAGTAAGTAGTATTTCAGTGACAATCCACTCCTGGTTGAGGCAGCGACTGTGCCAGCTGCACATCTGGCTCACAAAAGTCAGAAGCCCAACCGGTCAGGCGACATTTAAAAACCTTTAACAGCCTGCACTTGCACAGAGCAGCACAGCTCAGTCCAGGAGCATAAACAACGTGCCAAAATACATAAATATGACCTCGAATCAGATCGCTTTGCTGCCAGAATTTTGAACAATATTTAACAAAAGTTAGACAAATGGTTTATGCTGTTTTACTGGCAGACAGTTCCTTCAGCTAATTTATTTATCCTATAGGCAACAGCAGCAGACCTCAGGCAGTTTATAATATGTCCACATAAGCTCCAGGATCTAGGTATGGAAATGAACAAACAAGATAAAAAATTTATCCCAGAGCAGTCACATAAAATGAGCGCCTTAACCGCTCTATGGCTGCATTGTTACTACCAAGTTTGTCTCTCACCTTGGTAGCATAAGCCGTCAAGTTTAATTGGCTTGGGATCTTTGTTTCCTCTTTCATGGGGTTATTGCATACGGTGTCATTAACAACCATGCACAAGCTGCCACAATGAATCTGTATGGAAATAGCTCAATGCCTTGCTCTTCTGCGCAACTGTAGCGGATCTAACAAAAACAAAGTATCATGTCAAGCAAACCGAATTTGTGAAACAATCTTTATCAAACAGCCTGCACCTATACAAGAAAGCATTAAATGAAAGAAAAGCAGCATCAGCAGTGAAGAGTGTTTGCAAAAGCTGAGAAATTGAGCAGAACAGGCGGTCATCTGAAGGCCACTGTTGAGCAGATTGTGCCCAAAATTAATTATAATCTTGAAGTAGGGACAATGCCACGTGTACACGGTGCAATGGTTTACCGAAAAAGTCAAGGTGCCCTACATGCCATGGGGCCACTTCTTGCATCGTCACACAGACACCATACATAAAGAGCAGCACCACTGAGTACACTGCCTCAGTGCAGGCGCTCTCAACAGTATAAAACAAATGTTTCAAAAGTCCTTGCAATAACGGGCCTGGACTTTCACTATTCCGTCAGCTCCTGCACTTTTTCACTGGGTTTATAACCAAATAGAGACTTAAGGCAAAACACGTAGTTAGCTTAAGCTTTGGCATCTAGGCATATAAAAGGCTAAAACAGTAGAGAACACAGCTAAGGACAGCCCTGAACAAATACTGATTTCAGGGAATCATTACAGTTAATCGACGAAGTATTGTCCCATATTTTCAGCATGATCTGCCACAAACAAGCCATTAACCGTATAGTGCTGGGGTTTTTGACTTGCTTGGTTGATGCATGCAGTTAACGAATTCCACCAGACAAGTGCAACTAAAGCTTCATGGTCGCTTGTAAATTATAAACTGCGGGCTTTAACGTGCCGGAGCGACACACGGGCAACGAGGGACGCCATAATAGAGGCTTCAGGATTGATTCGGAGGTCTATGGTTATTTAACGGCCGCCGCCAGAGGGCATCGAATAATAGCGCCCTTGGGATTGGCAGCTCAGCGGAAAGGCTCAGAGCAGCCACAATGGGTTTCATTATCACTCCATGCGAGTGAGTAGTGCACATTCCATTCATCAACTATAAGCACAACCAAAGCCTTCTAACCACGAGTGTCACCGATGGCAATCAAAGCAAGTTGAATTGCAACACTTATGTGGCCCGATGAGAGTTGCCTCAATAAGCCACATTGAAGGGAAACAAAATGAGGCACTTGAATTTATATCTAATGCTTACAATAGAAGTGTCTCTTTTTCAAACCTACAAATACGACCTGGGCTTCCGATACTAGAAATGCGCCTTAGATACACCGCCGATAGCTGATGTACAACATGGTTAATATCCATTCCAAATCAAAGTTCATACTGGCGGAAGTCACGTGGTTTTGCTGGCCTTTTTTTCCGGGCCCTGAAAGTTCGAGAATCAGCCAGTATCTGCGCGTAGTCAATAATCCAGCAGAGGCTGTAGCGCTTGCAGCGGCATATCCGGCGAGGTGAACCAAAAAGCCTTCCAGAATAATGAGGAGAACTCGCCCGAATGCTCGCTGTCCACAATGTCACCTTGTGCAGGCGCGCTGAACAGTAGTCGCAAACTACGTCGTTATTGCTATGGCCAAGTTTTTCAACTTCAGCTTTCACAAAACGTGGCAAGAGGGCTACAGCGTAATAAATTGCATTAAATTGTTTTCAGATCCAAATTTCGAGTTTTATCCTTCCCTCATTATCGAGGGCCCACACCGACAAATAAGTGGCAGATGTACACCTAAGAGGGCACCCATTTGCAGGCAACAACTCTTCATCATCATGAGCTTGCCGCACCTGACAACTGATGACAGTCTAGAGCACCCACTATGGTACCTGTGTCCTAAAGGCTGGCAGGAACTTTAGCTTCGTTCCGCGTCGAACTCATTCTGTGATTAATACACACTCGCCATTCCTACCTAAGTTGTGTCTCAAAAAGTCGGAAGCAAAAAGCTGGTGCCGAAGATTCTTTGGTTGTTTAACGAAAGAAAAATCACCCAGCAACTGTCTCAAACCTTTGTGGACTCCTCATTCGCGCTGTAAGGAGAGTGAGGAAGGCGAGAGTGAAAGAAAAGAGTAAAAGGTGCTGTAGTGGAGGGCTCCGAATTAAATTCGATAACCTGGGCATCTTTAACGTGCACTGACATCGCACAGCACACTAGCGCCTTAGAATGCTCTAAACACATCCGGAGCCTTTCACTAACGCATGCCTCCGAGCCCAGATATGGGAGGCGATTACAGCTTTCACAAATGGCGGGACAAGGTCTCCAGACAAGAGCATTGGAGCTACGTATTGTCATGAAGCTCATAGAGTAATGCCAAGCACCAGCTAGCATAATTATTATACCAGTTAAAGAAAAGCCGGCCACAGCTGATATTACGAAGAAATGCATATGACGCGCTTTTTCTGCGAGACGAAAATACTTACCAGCTGCTTCGTGCGAACCACGGCCCTCTCTTTCTTGTTTTTAGCCCTGTTAATATCTTTTCGACAAAAAAAACGCCTATTTCTCAATATAATTGCTTTCGTCGGACTATAAGCAACGTGATGGAGGGAAGTTGCATCCTATGCAACACCACATGGCGTTTTTTTTTCTCACTCTGTTCCTGACTCCAGTTTCTTAGTAGCGCATTTTTGCTTGTGAAAAGGCAGAATAGTTCCGCTATTGCTCTTGCACCCACGATGCAGAATAAACTTAGCTGTCAAGGTGTACGCGTAGAGTTGTTAAAAAAATGAGAGTGCTTTACCTCCGTTACACCGATGGCCAAGTGAAAGCCTTTCCCTGCTTCACAACGATTTTGCTGTTTCTCATCTCTTGTCTCGAGTTGTTTCTGGCTGGTATTTGTACTAAGTTTAAGTACACATTTGCAAGATTTAATTGTTTAACCCGGGCAAAATTATACCAGGTCAAATTTGGAGGCCATCATCGTATTGGCCACAGTCAAATTAGTTGGGTATCGATTTTGTTCTAAATCGACGAAATTCTAATTTCAGCGGTTGGGGTGGGCTAAATGTTGGGAATCGAGGTGGGCCAATGTTGATATTGACCAGGGACAAGTTTGAGGACACCGTCGCATTGGTCATAGTCAAAGTATGCTTCGGCGCCTCATTTAAGGCAGTTGCTACGAAATCGCTGAGTCCGAAGCTGATTAAAATCGTGAATCGCACTTGGTACTGCGATCACTCTAAAACATTCCTATTTTTGGCAACAGTAAAAAGTGACAATTCCTGTAAACAGCAACAAACTTGCACCTATACATTTCATTATAATGTGAATTCATTATAATGTGCGGCAATCATTAGACCGCTTTTACTATAAAGGATGTAGACGACGAAATACTAAGAATAAATAAACCTTCTCTTTATACACTCAGCACCAGAACATTCGTCTCGTGCATTCGATACCTTAAGTGTTTTACAAAACCCGCCGAAAAGCTGCTAAGATCCTCAAAGGAAGAATTACAGCCACAGCGATTCAAGCAGTCAGGGCAGGTCACCAAATAGAACAAGACCGCACACAGTCGCTTTGACATGAATTCCCTCTGCATCATTCGGTCGTACACGAGCATAGCCAGGATTACAAGCACACACGGACCAACGGGTCCGCTAGAGCTTGTAAGATATCAATAGTGCCATGGACTAATGTATACAGTCGGCCCCACAGGGATACCAAGAGTAGTGGGATGTTTTAAACTCTTATTGCAGATTTTATTAATGCAAGGATTTGAGTTATTTCCGTTCTGATCCCGTTGAGAGAAAATTAGACTGATGATAAGATGCGGACAGGTGGTTTGAAGTTTCAAAATCATACTGCTAGATAACTTCCTCCGAAAGATAATCAGAACTCCTTAAAGGGGTATCTGTGAGGAGATCGGGTCGCAAATCCAATGTCGACGTCGTAGGCAGGTAGGCTACCTAGGACACGCTACCATGTGGTGTCATCACACGCAGCAAAAATGATTGCGCGAAAACTAATCACCGTGGCAGGTTGCCATTAAATTAATGATTGGTCTCGAGAGGTTCCTCGGGAAGTGCAACATGGGTCACATAAGCCCCACAGATGGCAGCGCCCGCCATCGCAGGGTAGTGTTACATCGCTCAACAGCTGCACCACTCCGACGGGAGTGGTGCATCGTTAAAGAGAGAATGACCAGTTCTGCACATTTGTACATTGACGCATTAAAGTTTTCACGCGATACACTCGACTGTATGCTCCAATTTTTTTTTTTGCAAGATGACTGACGCATAGAGAAACCTACGTAAATTTGCCCCACATAGCTTCAAAATAAAAGTATTTAATTAATCGTGTCCATGCGCGTGAGGAGCTACAGTTTATTATATCAGTTTCAACTCCACCAGTGCATACTTATAGAAAATAAAACACTCATTCTCAGAAAAATTGAGAACTGAATATTTCATCTCAAACTTTTAAAAACACACTCAATTCCGTTTCTTTCCTCCCAACGCAATCTGATTTTAAAACGAAGCCAAAATAACTCGCAGACGTCATCCGATTGGACTCTCGCACACTCGCGAACAGGATGTTCCCGGGAAAATCTCATTACCGACACTTAACAAGACTCCAACTGCCAGTTGATGCTAACATGTATCAGTAGATTTCCGCACTCTAATTAAAAAGAGGCAATTCAATGGACGCGGAGTTGTTATAAGGTAGAAAAGACATCACAATCGCAGGATATTTCCTGAAATAGATTTCCTTTATTTCGAAACACTTTTGCGCCGATGCTTGAGATTGTGCTGTACCACTATTCACTCTAAAATTGGCATGACGGATCGTTTTAGGTCTGAAAGCCGTCTGTTTTAATCTAGCAGGCGGGAAAAAAACCTTGTATCAATTACTCATGGAGCCGAGCTTCAGTAAATAGTGTAAGTAAACAGAAACCAGAGAATATCACAAGGTGAAAGCACGCCCATCGACAAATAGCTGCCTACACTGATCTCCGACGACGGATGCACGTCTTCTATTTTGCATTGTCTTCGGCTCGGTGAAAATCAGAGTGGCGACAGCGCTCTCTGAGGCGCTCACTACCATGACTTTTGACTAGAATTAATAAGCAAACGCCAGAAATTAGCGGTGTTGACCAGCTTTCTTAGTGAAAAATTTTGACTAGTGGGATGTCATAATGCACACTTATGAACAAATCTCAGGTAAGCTTCTATTCTTCTGATGCCACGCAAAATCTTTCTTTTCAAGTTTTCCACCGTTCGCATAGAGTAGTTAGGACAGCAATAGTTAACCAATCAGGAATGTCTTCGACTACAACAGGAACCTTAATAGCAAAAAAATGCAAGCCTTCCTAGGAAGGATCTGCCGATTTATTGATTATTACAGTGGAATCTCGCAATATATGAAATGACCTCCTTAATTACTATCCTTTGAAAAATGCTCTTGTGCCGAAAAGCTGGGTACGAAGAAATGACAAAGAAGTATCCAATGCTCTTTTTCTGTATCTGCAAGCTGCAACATTGCGACAGCGCCATTCTTTACAGCTGGTCAGCACCACATGCACAGAAAGGACTTTTTTTTTCTGAAACAGTCACACCCAGTGTTCACTTCATAATTGTCTGCACCGGGAATCTCATGCCTGGAGGCGTACCTGGATGCTCTCAGACAGCCCCCGTTTGAGGGAAGCGCAGTCTTCAAAGTACCATTGGTTCGACTACCTAAATTATGATTATATGGCTTACTGCACTTCGACTAAACCAAGTGTGGATTATGGTACTTTCTCGCACAGTGCTTGGTCTAACTTTTCTTTCCACACACAATAACTCTGAAGTAGAAACTCTTTATTCGGAGGAAGAAAACGTGATTATAGTACCAGTAAGTGATGAATTATTAAATATTAAATAGCTTCCCCGGCAAGCATTAGCACACAAAGAACAAAAAAAAACATAACTGCGTGCTCGCCACTCAGACAGCATGTTTTGGAGCTTTCAATCAAGATGCGCGTTGCCTCGGTGCATCAGTAGTTATGCTGCTCAGCTGGTTACCGGAAACACATCAACTTGGATCCCTGCCGTGGCGGTTCTATTTCGGTCGCGGCGAAGTGCTGGAGGCCCAGTACTGCGCGATGTCAGAGCATGATATAGAACCCCAGGTGGCCAAAGATATCCGAAGCCCTCCACTGCGGCAGCCATGTCTCATAGCCTGATTCCCTTTGGGACGTTAAACCCCGCAAAACTAAATAAATATTCCTGTCATAACATGAATATCTCTCATTCCACGTTGTTACACCGATAATTTCAGACGTACATCTTCTCCAGAAAAAAAAGAGGGACAGATGGAATTGGTAAGGAGAAAAATTTCTCACTAGCTTAATAACCGGAAGCACTGCCAGAAAATTATCCTGACCCAGTAAAAATGACCCAGTTCTGAACAGATCAGCATAATGCCCCTCTTAGCAAAATTCTATTTATTATTCACGCAAATACCAAAATCTCTTCAATATCGTTGATCCTACTCAGTCTGGTCTATCGAAATGAATTAATGGGCACTACACTCACACGCTCTCTCAGAACAAAGAAGCAGGAAAAAAGCATCCTAAACTTTTCCGTCTCAAAGGTCATCTGCTCTCGAAGGTCGCTGAGTTCCTTCGAGGGTATCGTTACTTCGGTTTAAAAAATTGGAGGGGACACTCCAGCTCCCACTATAGAGTATGACGCGAAAGCGTAATGGGTTGTGGATTCCCTACCTCGACCAACTTGCTACTCTTTTTTATTTATTAACTCTTCCGGTATTTTTCGCTAACGTCCAACGCCTTCGACGCCGCGTGAAGCTGATGCCGCAGATGCTACGTACGGTGAAGCGGCCGCGTGGAGCGGTAAACGACGTAGAAGCGCTGCCAGGCTCCTTGCCTAAACACGCGGGACTCAAGTCGCAGTCGTAGTTCGTCTGCACATCATTCTCGACAAACCCCATGCCACGAACGCCAGCATAGTTTCCGCGCCGAATGAGCGGGCACCGAGCCGCAAGATTCGTGGTGAACGCGCCTTGGATGTGCGGTGCGTTGTTCGCGGCTCGCCGCCCGATTCCTGCGTTTCCGCACGGCCCCACTGCGCCCGAACGAAACGAGCGGGAGGCGCTGTCGTCACGCTGAATCTGCTGGCAGAGTGACGTACGTTGCGAGGAGGAAAAGGAGGGAGTGGTGTTAGTAGGCGCCGCCTGATGGCGCTTCGTACGCGCCAAGCTTACTCGCTTAACTGGGTCTTCTGTAATTTTTAGGCTCATAATTACTAATATACACCACAGTACATGCCTCTAAAACGCACTTCTAAGACAATGCCGTATTCACTAGACACGCCTTTGTTCATTCCAAGCTTTGGAGCTGGCGTGACGGAGTTTTTAGCGTGCTCGTCTCGCCCTCGAAAGCCCTGGCTCGATTTGCCAACTCGACCAATTTCCTACTCGAATTTATTTATTAATGCTTCTGAAATTTTGCGCTCACGGCCAACGCCACCGATGCCGCCGACACCTGCTTTCCTGCGACGCGGCGCCCTTAATGCTGTCGCGTTAAATAACGTCCAGGACTTGGAAAGCCGGCCAATTATACTCCGTAATAATCCGCCACACTGCGCCCTCTCCCATGCTAGCTGGTCCGTCGACGCAAAAACTTTAGGGCACACACTTCAAATCATCCAGGCTCATGCGTACCTCTGGACTTTGCAGGAACATCTTTGAGAGCGCCCGCCTCACTGAACCACATGGACAACACTATCCGCTGTCGGAAACTGAAGGCGCGACTGCTTTCTTTGCAGCACACAAAGCTGTGCAGAAATTTTCTTGGAGGAATGTAGCTTGCGCATGCGCCCTAATGAAACGTCCATACTGCACGTGCGTGCTACTCTGCAGACGTCTTTCGGTCTAAAATAATGCTGACCCTCGGTGCATGAATTTCTACATGGGTTGTGGTTAATACGCTGTCCGTAATGGTGGCCAGAGCGCAGACAACCTGCGCTGAAGTTTACCTTGTCGATAGGAGCACCATGACGCAAAGCCTAACGAGAAAAGCAGGCATTTTAACCCTTTAGTGTTAAATGCCCCGTTAGCCAGAAAATCCGGTGTCGCCGTTGTGAGCGAAAATTCATGAGCATGACTCTGGAAGATGTTGCCCTGACGCAACCTAGGAGGCACGTGAGACTCGTAGGTAACATGAGGTTTTGGCGTCATGAGAACCGGCCGCCAGATAACAAGATATATAACTTCCCACTATTGCAAGTGGCATTTAATGATTGGTCGCTTGGCAGAAGCAACCTGGGTGCCGGAAGGCCCTGCCATCGCAGGTCGGTGGCGCCTAGGTTAACTGCTGCACCACTGAGCCGGGAAAAATATGAGGACTCCCACGGATCTTTGAACGTAGAGTAGAGAATGACCTCCTGCATATAAGGCAAATAACACAATACGCTATCGGGTCACAGCCTTAAGGGAGAGGTTAAGTGCGTCCTCCATTTTTTTTTCTTTGCATCCGCAGTGACTACTCAAGCACTCTGCCCACGTTATAGCCATAAGCTCACGGGCTCTTGCGTTGTACTAATTTCGAACAGATTCCCCGGTTGAGAACGCTCGCGAGACCCCGAATGTAAATCACATAAATGATATCCTTGGAGATGATGTTAATTTTCTGAGATTTCAGTGGCCGCAGCGGGCTCAGGGCCCCGCTTTTCGAATACCGGTAGTGTCGCCTGAGACGTTAAAAAACTGCTTTTTGTGTTACAATGGCGCTTGTTTCGGAATATAATTTTCAGCGGTGCAGCATCAGAATACATCTAAGACGTGCTAACTAGTGGGCTGGATAGCTGATACTGAATAGTCAACTTTCCGACCCTTACTCATTTTTTTCTTATTTACAGAGAGGCTTGTAGCCCAACGCAAGGAATATTGTTACCTTCTATGCTATGCCACAATGCTATGCAGTAGAGAATTCTGAAGAAGATGGTGAGAGAGTA
Source organism: Amblyomma americanum (assembly GCF_052857255.1). NCBI lineage: Eukaryota > Metazoa > Arthropoda > Arachnida > Ixodida > Ixodidae > Amblyomma > Amblyomma americanum. The sequence continues at coordinate 84,731,961 of NC_135506.1, forward strand.
CGGGATATGGACCAGGACAATCGGCGGCTGTTGCCTTTACCATGCCCCTCCCCCCCCCCCCCCACCCCCATTCGGGAAAACATCGAAAGCTGGAGTTCGGAATTGACTTCACCGGTATTAAAAACTGTCGAGATGAACGACGATGACAGCAGAAGATTACTTTGCTGTTGTTTCCGTGTTAAAGAGGGAAGAAGGTAGCTTGGGCAGTTCGACTTCTCACCTTATAGTTGTTTGGCATGCTTTGTTAATGCATGCAGCGTTATTTTAGTGAAATCTGGCTGAGAAACGGCTGCACGTCTGTTGCCAGTGCAGTGTGATAGTGTGGAGGAATGTTTCCCTCCGAGAGTTTCACTTACACCTTGCTCACACAATGTACTATTGTTATATAGGGAGCTGAGACATCTGATATCCTAATACCGGAGAGAATAACAATCCCCACAGCTTTCCACGGTTACGTGCTTGGATTACGGGGCTATGTCACCTCTGTTTTCCTAATTTTTTGATGTCTGCTTCCCACTCTGCAGTATACAGATCGTGGCACGCAGTCTTTCTTTGAACCGTGCTTTTTTGCCATCTGCAGTGTTCTGTGCGTCTTCTGTCAATTGACCTTGGTCTCTGACATAAATAAGTTAAATATCACGTCAGTCCGTGTTTTGATTTAGGTTGGTTCAAGAAGGTATAACTAACTTTGAATACATGAATTCTAAGCTTGCTTCTCTTTGCAGAGTTTAACGCAGAATATAAGGTCAAAAAACCTACGGCAAGCAAACGACCGATCAATAAAGAAAACAGACTGAGATAAGGTTTTACAACTTCCAATTAATCAGTGAATCAAATAAATATTCAGTCCGTCAATGACAGAAATGCTTTACCGAGGCATCTGATGTATCACTTTGCATCTCTAGTGTCCAGCCTGACTGAATGGTTGTCGGGAGCAGACCACACGCAATCCTTCTCCATTTTTCTTTTTGCGAAAATCGAACGTTTGACCGGCAGTACCATGAGTAGAATGTACGCTTACAATTTCACTGCGTTTTGAAAGTGCCCATAAAACGATCAATAATGAATGTACCGCCTGGGTGCATGTCTTCCAGAAGTGACGAAAATACAGGCTGCGAAACAAGAAAAATAGAAAATAGCCTGAACGAATGGCCGTCGAAGAAGAAACGCACTGTTCTAGGTTCCCTTTAGAGTCGGTTCACCGCACAAGGAAGCGCCGCTTGTCATCGGTATTCAATACAGCACATCTGCCGGCTTACTGCTCTGCGTGCCATTGTTTGGCTCGGGAGATGTTTTTTTGTTTCCTGCTGGACAGAAGATATGCAAAGAATAGCGGAATGGCGCGCGCCGTTCGTCCACACGCTATAATGCGACGCCCCACAGCGAGAATTAGGAGGGTTTAGAGAGTCAGTATAGCCTGACCTTGCAGCGAATTCGGAACTGGCGTCCTGTATTCGCGAATTTTCGGCTTACGCGGTGTGCTTTTTATTAGCCGCATTATTGCCTAGGAGCTCAAATGCTTTACAAAGCAGCAGAATTTAGATGCTGTTTCTCTTTTTGTGAAGTTTTCATCGTAACGATTTGTGCAAGGTTCACCCGTCTGGTAGCGTTTGACGTCAGAACTTTTGACGTGAAAAGCGAGGTTGAAAGAGTTCCTCTAGTGCGTTAGAAAATTGAAAACGAACCTCAAAGCCAATTTGGAAGAACGCATTCTTTTTAACGCGGGCACGAGGAGTTCAAACGGCCTTATATTATGAGGTCTTTTTTTTTTCATTCCGTCAGTATCTTTTCGGATCATTCACTACTTTTTCTTCTTGGCGTTTTCTATCTTAAATCCTAAGTTTTTTTTGTGTGTGTGTGGGGGGGGGGGGGGGCGGGGGGGGAAACGCCAGATATTCTCTTCTTTTTTAATTATGGTCCCGCTCGCTTTTTAAAGCAAACAGTATGTAAAAGCATGGGGGTTCAACCTGGCGGTAATTAGGAATTGAGTTTTGAAGCACCTCTTTCTCGCTCCAAAGCTGCAGCCTCCTTAACTTCCTCGTAATCGCCTTCTAGGCACAAAGAGCGTTTAGATTTCTTCTCATTCTATGTATGTAGTTGCTGCTACTGTGCTGCAGTTCGCTCTTTCAAAATCGTGTTGTTATAACGCCCGCATTTTTTTTTCTTTTCACCCTGGGCATAGCCAAAGCTCCATTTTACGCTAAATTAAATAAAATCGGCTTCTGACCAGCGGAGCGCCTCGCCTAATTCACCGTTCCGGGACACTGTGTCTAGCGCTGGCGATAGGGCGGAGGTGTCGGCTGCAGGGAAGTCTCCTCATCGAGAAAGGAACGCGCTTAATGCAAGCTTCGTGGGTAACGAGAAAGGAAGAGCCGAATAAGGAAAAGGCCTAAAACCGGCAGTCTATGCATCAAACGATGTATTTTGGAAGATTAGGCTGGAAGAAAAGTACAAAACAGAAACAGAGTGAGGTAATTAGGCAGTTCAACGAGCACTGAGGTCATCGAAGGCACATCTTAGGGTGCGCTGGCATGTTCATGGAGGTTAGAAAGTCTGTTCTTGCACTCCACCACACATGGAGGGATGTTGCAGGATGCATAAGAAAAGGACGGTGGCCCTTCCGAAGCGGCTTGAGCTTGGCTTGGCATGAGCCTCGAATTGACTGTCAGAAAGACGACTCTGCCTTTTTACATTTTCTCGCCTAAACATTGCAGTGGTGTAGTGGTGTAGACGATGCGCCTGTGTCGAGCAGCACTGCACCCTCGGCGTATCCAGCCCGCCATACTCAATCCTCTCTTTCAGCTCTTTTCCTCCTCACTCCTGCAATAGATAAATTTGTCAGGTTTCATTTTTTTGTCTTCCTTTCCTCTTCTCCGTGCGCCTTCACAATTCATTCACTTACCGCTAATTGAGACGATGATGTCTTTATCGCCCGAACTGAACTCCCTAAATAAGCAGGTTCATGCTTCTACACAAGAGAAAGAGAGAGAGAGAGCTCTTTAATGAAAAAGTGTTTAGCTGGCGTGAATGCTCGCTAACATCCTACTCTGCCTATAGGGAAGGGAATTGGGGATTAAAGATGGAACAAGCGAGCTTGAAAAGAGCGCGGTCATTGAAAAGGTTTGTAACGCAATTAATTGTTAAGTGCATGATGGCTTCTTTGGACGAGACCGAAGTCAAGTTCAGTGCATGTATATCAGGGTTAAAAACGTTCGGGCAATTTAGAGTTTGTCTGAAACACCAACAGCGTCTAAATATTCAAATACAATAACATGGCACGTCGGTGCTGTCTGTAGCAGCCTGGAGGACCTAATATAGAGTCCACTGTGAGTGGCAGTTGGGTGCCGGACTCGCGGACTAGGTGCTCACGTTCGTTGGCGTATGCTGGAAATTCGAAGGGAATAAGAAGTACAGTCTCAATTGAGTCGCAGTTGTCACAATACGGACTGTCTGCTTGCTAGAAACGGTATCGTAGACTGTTCATAAATGCAACATTAAGATGGAGACGATGAAAAATTGTTTTTAGGTGACACGGACCCGATTGGCAGTCTTGATTTGAGATGCAGTTTGATGGAAAGGACAAAGGGGTAATGATGACTTGGCAAGTTCCAGAGGCGGTTCTTTTCATCTTGGGTATATCGTGTGGCGAGTTGGGACGCACCTGATTTTGTGAAGAAGATGCGCTTATAGTTACTGCGCTGTGGACCTTTGCAGCTGGTTTCGTCGGCTGTATCGTTGGCCAGGATGCCGCAGTGAGCTGGAATCCATCGAAAATGTATAAAATGGCCTTCAGCAAGAGCCAAGCGGAGCAGGTATCCAATGTCATGAGAAATTGGCTGGTGATTTGTTCTTTTCAGTAGGTTGGATAAGGTTTGCAGCGCTGCTTGCGAGTCCGTGAAGATTACGCAGCGTCGTGGGTTATGGCGCAGTATATAGGAGACAGGTTCTTTCATTTCATAAAACTCTGCTGTGGTGGAGCATGTCCTATGCTGTAGGCGCCATGAAAGGATTTGGCCTGATGAGGGCACATAAAGGCCGCATGATGAGGAGTTCTGAAAAGTTGACCCATCAGTGAAAATGTGTGTCTTGCGAATACTGCTCAGCTAAGTAGATTGGAGCAGCTTGTAGCTGAACAGCTTGACCAAACGGGAATTGCGGTGGGTTACGTAGACAATGTGCAAGAAGTGTTTATTCCATTCAAGTACATGACGTAGATGTGTTAGAATAGTTACCTGTGCAGCGATGACTTAGAGTGGTGAACATCCTTCTTCCGCAACTATTCCCGAAGTGGAGGAGCGGTTCGGGAGACAGACACATCCGCAGGCAGCTGTTTAGTGCTGCCTACAGCACCCTCTTATTTGTTTGAGACATTTTCTGCCAAATCGGTAAACTATATATACCGCACAAGACCATCAACATAGGCGTTATGAAGGAGAACCATAGAGCGAAAATTGAAGCCAGAACGTGTTCTTGCCATAAATTTGAAGATTTGTGAACCTGCTGCTATTCTCGAACGGAGTTTTTTATCACGTGGTGCCCAGGAGAGGTTTCGGTCGAAGACAATTCTGAGGAATCGTTAGGTCTGTACGCAAAGCAACGGCTACCCATTAAGAAGGAGCGGATATATGGTCATTTTTTTCCGGCTGAATGCCGTGGCAACACTTTTTTCCGGGGAAAGACGAAGTTCTCGGGGACCGAAGTACGTGGAGATACTTAGTTATGCTTTCTGTAGACGTCGCTGCCTGACGTGGCGCGACCTGGATTCGCTCCAGATGCAAATATCACATGCATAAAGCGTGATGTGTGCTACATAGAATTCTCTCTCTGTGTGTGTGTGTGTGTGTGTGTGTGTGTGTGTGTGTGTGTGTGTGTGTGTGTGTGTGTGTGTGTGTGTGTGTGTGTGTGTGTGTGTGTGTGTGTGTGTGTGTGTGTGTGTGTGTGTGTGTGTGTGTGTGTGTGTGTGTGTGTGTGTGTGTGTGTGTGTGTGTGTGTGTGTGTGTGTGTGTGTGTGCGTGTGTGTGTGTGTGTGTGCGTGTGTGTGTGTGTGTGCGCGCGTGTGTGCGTGCGTGTGTGCGTGCGTGTGTGTGTGTGCGCGCGCGCGTGTGCGTGCGTGCGTGTGTGTGTGTGCGTGCGCGTGTGCGTGCGTGCGTGTGTGTGTGCGTGTGTGTGTGTGTGTGCGTGTGTGTGTGCGTGCGTGTGTGTGTGTGTGTGTGTGTGTGTGTGTGTGTGTGTGTGTGTGTGTGTGTGTGTGTGTGTGTGTGTGTGTGTGTGTGTGTGTGTGTGTGTGTGTGTGTGTGTGTGCGTGCTTGGCGCGTGTGTTGCTTGGCGTGTGTGTTGCTTGGCGCGCGCGCGCGCGCCAAGCAACCTGCCAACCGTGTCAGGCTGCAGCTCAGTCGTGAGAGGCTGCTCAGGACGAGCAACCTGGGTCACAACTAGCCCGAGCAAACGAGCAAACCAAGTCCCACCGATGGCATTACCTGCCTTAGAGGCAGCTACTGCCTCTAAAGTAAGAGTAAACCTTTCACTAATGTGCAAGGTTTTCTGACTATACGACGTTCGCGTGGCCCACGTCTCTTCAAATAATCTTCGTCAACAACCGTTGCCAGTCATGAACCCGCCAGACAAGGTTGCCACGATCTGGGCCTGCGTTTCGTCGAAGTGTCGCCTTTTCGTTTGCTGCTTTAAATGGCATCTGAGCTCATTGGGAGGCCATCGAGTCGATCGATACTCACCGTCGTCTGGGCGTCTCTAAAGAGACGTGAACACTGGTTGTATTCATTGAATTTATTCATTGTACTAGTGGTTATCCGGACAGATTCGGGGAAATTTTCTTTGTTGCCATTTTCCTTTCAGTCTTCCTGTCGTAAAACAGTAGGATCGATAAATCTTTTTTAAACTATTGATGTTGCTTTACATAAGCGTGTGACACTTTAGTATTCCGAAATGAACTCACCGCAATTTTTTTTCTCGCATTACCTTTGGTAAGCCTTGACAATTCCGTCGAAATTAGCGTTCACTCTGCTTAGCTCGCAGTGTGCCCACGCGATGCAACCCAAGCAGGATACGTATGGGAACCATGTGACTACGCTCTATCTATAAGAAACAAGATAACTTCCTTTTGTTTTGGACTCGCTTTAAGTTTTTTTATGTCTGTGTTTTACGTCTCAGGCTTGTTTTCAGAAGTGTTACTGGAGTTTCTGGCGTCACTAGCCAATAATGGAGAACACACACACGTGCCCTTTATCCCAAAACAGTATTTCCGCGCACTCTAAATTTCTTGTGATTCATACGCTGCAGCCTAAATGCACCGACTGGTTCCTCCTTTCTCGCCTAGCATTGTTAAGAGCGTCCTGCCCAAATATTTTCTGCGGTCATCTGGCCATTTTTAACGATTCTTCATTGCATCCAGGTGGAAGCACCGGCGTGCTTTCAAACACCGGCAGCACAGAAGGCAGCGCCGCATCTCTGTTTGTCCAGCCTCCCAGCTTCCCTTGACAGATAAAGCCTTTCCACTGTCAGGCGAGCAAGCGTCATTGCTCCTGAAGCACTGTCCTCCCCCCGAGATCCCTCTTTCCGTATGATTTTTACCATTCGACTTCATAATTAGGATGTCTTCAGTTTCTCCTTCGGCTGCAGGTTTGCAGGGATAGCTTGCCCCATAATCAACAGCTGCGTCTACCAGGTCGCCGTCAAAGGCCCCATTAGTTCTCTTCTGTAATCGAAGCGAGGAAGCGACGCAACATTGGAAGCCACACTGGGAGACAACCGTAAGGCCTTCGCTAGCCCCATGTATGCGCAGTGTTAGCAAAACCATGCAGTGTTAGTAGAAGCTGTAGCTGACTTCACGTGATCGAGAGATGATGCCAAGTCGCTCGTGACTCGGTAAGGACTTTGTAGCCGGCCATACGCTGGGCATCGGGGGGTCAGATTTGCTAAGGCCTCGCGAATCTCGCCGCCTCAGTACTGAGTCGTTATTTCTGGTAAATATCTTTCTGAATTCCGACTTCCAATGACCGATGACAATTCCGTTCAGCGTTTACTCATATTTGATTCTTTGCGTGCCCCGCCACAGATGAGTGAAATCAACGGCCCTCTATCTGCGGGAAGAAGGCCACACTGCATCGAAACTCGTAGCACTGACATCGCAACACGCCAGTCCTCAATAGACGAAACCCCTGAGAGGACCAGTGGCAGGATGCTTTTCCGAGCCCTAGTCTGGAAGACCAGTGGCGTGTGCTGGACCGGGCGAGGATTGCTGCAATCTCGGTAGGGCTCCATCACTATAGGGGCCCCACTCAAACACCTGATGAGGTTTCTCAATAAAAGTGTTTCATTCATTCAGTCTAGAACAGGACGCGTTTCGAGGCGGGCTATGTGAATGGTATAGAATTCCCAAGAAAGTACCCCGCACCAGCTCTAGAATCCGCAACGCTGGTATAGCGTTTTGGAGAGAACCCAGGTGTGTCGGCATTCGTCCATCGTTTGACGCTGCAGTTCTCAGAATCTAACAAAAGAACAACTTTAAATTTATAGACACTGTAATAGACAGGGTGTGCTCATTTAAGGTTTTGGTTTTTATTTGGAGGAACTTTTGAGCTGAACGCCTCGCAGAAACAGGATGCACACGAGCGCATCTCGATCCGTTGGCATGCTGCTCAAAATTAGGAACCTAAACCCTTTATGGTTAAAGCGACAGTTGTACTTTGCCATTATCCAGTCTCATCTTAGCTACTCCTTACTACTAGTCTGGGACTCTACCACTAAAACGAACACCGACAGACTGGTTTCTAAATACACGAGCCATGAGCTGCACTGAAAACCTTGAGTGGCTCGATCCCACGGCCCAGCTTTTTAAAAGACACAACGTGCTTAAGTTAACAAGTTACATGAGCTGAAACTTGCCACACATAATAGAAACGAGGCTATACGAGATTCGTCTAGAAAATGCCACTTTCACTTGCCCGTTAATATATTGTAGAACATGAGACAGCTTCTTCAAACTTCCCACTGTGAGAACAAGTTATGATACCCAAACAATGATCTACTCAATCCTTAACTTTCTGAACACCCACCCATCTTTCCTAGATATCAAAGCAATTTAGATCGCCAGGGAATTTTAAAAAGCCTTTCAAGCCCAAATTGTATACAAGTTCAAAACTTGCATTTTGTGTGGTTGGTGTTTTTCTAAGTGTTTATTTACCTTAATATTTGTAAAACAATTTAATCCATCACTTGCATTTTCCGACGAGTGTATGGGTGACAGGGCCCTCGTCATTCAGAGAGCATCTGCCTTTTGCCCTGTTAACCAAGATAAATTGTGTCTGAATGTTCCAAATAAACTCTATTCGCACGTATTTGTCCTTAACTGAAACTGAGGCAGTTCCAGCGCCGTTTATTTTTATTCCCCATAACAGTCTCTTTTAAATCACCTTTCCTTCATCGCTTCAATTCCCGGCGTTCAGTGCGCTGCCTAGTTGGTATTGCTACTCCTTTATTACTCCTTTCCATCAGAGTGCAGCCGGCCTCTTATGACAAATGTTTCGTTTTCTCAGTACTCCTTTTGAACCGCCAAGAACGGTTGGGTACAGTCAAAAACATATGAAAAACATGAGAAAAAGTTCGAATAGGTATTGCAAACGAATGCATTTATTACGAAGGTGTTGTGCTGTTCGTGATGTCTTTGGTCGTGTTCGATGCTTTTATTTTTACTTTTTTTATGACCAAAGTTAGTGACGCAAAATGTGGCTTTAACTTGAGATCCTGGCTGGTTTTGAGACACAAGAAGAGGAACAACAACACAAAGAAAAATTATTTGGGTCATGTCGAGCTTTTTTGCCCCGTAGAAAGGGCTGAGCCACTCTGATGCTTCCCCTGGGAAGAAGGAGTACATGAAAGTTTTTATTGTGGGTGAACCCGTCGAGACAGGGTCAAGAAAAACGTTCTAATTGAGTGTATACTAACAATTATAGCTGAACGCTTGCTTCGCATTGGCAGCCTATAAATCTTTCTTGAATATTTGCTTCTGTACAGAGTGAGCTCTGTATTTTATACCGGTGAGAGAACTGAATTTTCTTGCATGGATGCTCAGGCGCGCGTCTAAAGCTTGTGTGTAATCTATAAACACCATATTTATAGGGGTTGACTATATTCTGCGCATTTCTCTATCAGCTGACTGATAGTGTGAATATGGTCGATTGTCGAGTACACTTTAAGAACGCCTGCTTGGTCATTTGGTTGATTCAAGTCTAAGGTTGTTCTGACTTTATCAGCTATTACCTTAGCAAACAACTTATAGGCAACGGATAGTAAGCCGATCGGTTTGTAAGCTTTCAAGTCCTTGACGTCTCCTTTCTTATGGATTAAGATGATGTTAGCGTTCCTCGAAGCTTCTAGTACGCTTGAGGTCACAAGGCAGTGCGTATACCTTGTGACTGCGTGTTTGCCTCTTGTCTTCCGATTGTGCGCCCTGTTTAAAACGTCGCTAGCTAGATCAGGTATAGAGAGGTATTCCTATGGCAACCACTTATTTCCGTGGTGTAGACCTCATAAACATGCGTGTAATCGTACAAAAATTCTGCAATACTTTTATAAAACATACCAAAAACAAAGGTATTCCACAACTAAAATTAATTTTTTTTCAAATGCCTATAGCTACTTAGGGTTGTGTTTCTTCTCCAAAATTGCACGCTCCTCCTGGAAGAGAGGTTTACCTTAAAGACGTGAAGACTGTGGGGAAGTACGGAGGTTCGACCTCAACGTTCAAGCTTTCTGTTTAAAAACTTTTCCTCTCACAGTTTTCCTCTCACAGCTTTCTTTGCATGCAAAGAACTTTCTCTCCTCTAGGGCTTTCGACAAATTTGCCCAATTCTGAGTGCTCCGATCAAAGTCCGGTAGATGACGTCTGCGGATAGAATTCATTTAGTTCCTGCCCAAAGAAACTCATGGTCTTCGATTATAACTGCGTTGCTATTACAGCGCCTTTCCTGCGGCTCCTTGTGAATGCGCGAACCAAAGTATGCCTTTTCTTCCGGCTCGGGATGCCTCAACTCTCTTGCGATCTCTATATGGTCTGCAGAGCCGCGTTTATTAGTAAAGTTGTTTGCGTTTTGCAAACGTTTGGAACACTTAGGTAGATGGTTAACTAACGGCTCGGCCCATGCCTGCCACCAACTACACATGCGCAAATTAGTGTAACTGAGTTGAAGTGCTTAATCGGCGTAAAACTTAAGAAAGAAAGCGAGAAAGAGAGAGGGAAACATTAAACCTAACCTCACGCCCACAACCCGGAAGAAATTAAGGACGCACTAGTGCAAAGGAACCAGCGAATAGATAACACAACTTCACTCCCGTTAAAGACAAGTCAAAGGACAGTGCCGTGGTCAAGAAAGTGAAAAAGCGAATCAAATGTTCCGTATGCCTTTCAACAAAGAGCAGGCGTAGCCCTTGAGTTATAGTTTTTTCTGTTTTATTTTAAAAAATTGCACAGTGGGTAGGGTGTATTGGACAGTTGTTCAGTTCTCGAGAAAAACAATTCCAGCCGAAAGCAAACTTGTTATGGTTTGGAGATCAAAGCTCACTGACGCTCTACTTTGCTCAGTTCATCGGGTATGCTGTGCCCACGTACGAATAATTTAGAGCGCATATTATGCTAGGCTTTTTCATGCACTGTGTGTCGTTGTATGGCTATCACTTTAACTCATTTAAGCTCACGCCCACTACTGCCGACACCTACACAACTATATATCCGGAAAAAAACAGTGTCCTGCACAAATTTGAAATGATTCGAATATCCGTATACGTCACGGTCAGGTTACACACTCAAGAGCGGCTGACTCATCCGTTCGTCTCTGTGCCCGAGAGAGGAAGTCTTTTCTGTTATCCGAGTAGTGAAGCAGTAGTCACTTTGGAAGGCAGCTCGTTGTCCATGGTGGTGGCTAGAGGATGTGAGATGAGAATAAATTATAAATGAATATACGATGGTACAGATGAAATGAAATTCCTCGGTAGTATTCAGCTCAACCGCTAAATCATGACGTTTTCTACCCTCTATGTGGCAGTGATGTTGTTTCCAGCTCTATGCTATGCTACAGTCTTTTGCTTCATGCAATGAATGCTTCGCTACCTTGAAAGACAACAGGACCGCAGACAGAACACGACCATAATACACCCTTTTTGTTTCGATAAGAGCAAACTACTGGACCCAACTGCTGACTTCCGCCTTTCCTGCTAAAATTCATACAGTCCAGTGTGCCAGCTGTGGTGTTAAACTACATCAGTAATCTGCTGGATCGTGTTAGGGCTAGATAGCGTTCAGGTTGGGGGTTAAAATTGGAATGTGCCATATTTCAAACGCGAACATGTGATACTGAATGCTGACGTTTGTTTTACAGACGGCAAAAATCCATTACTTGCGGCTTTTTTAGTCAAATGCGTCGTTTCGCATATTCGATGTGGTGTCACGGTCGATTTCATCTACTCCCCGCTTGGTAGATCTGAATGCAATGGGCGTCAACTTTCAATTAAAACAAGAAAGTGAAGCCGCAGCACTGCCTCACTTTCACAAAATATCCAGTCTGTGACTTAAGTCTCAATTGACCCCCCCCCCCCCCCCCGGCTATTACAATTTCTTCCGAGACCTACCTTTCACCTGTTTCAAGGGCAGCATCTTTTGTCAAAACCGCTAATTTACCGAATGTGCACTCGATGCCGCTGAGTTCACAAGCTCGTGCAGCCATCGCTGCGTGTATTAGGGTTCTTGGTCTCAGGTGCTACGCCTCACTGCCTTTGCCATGGCTGCTAGAGGACGCCTTCCTTCAGCGCCGGCTGCCGTAGTGACGTCGCACACTTCCGCGGCCGAGCGGAAAGCTAGTGTATACGCAGGCTCTGTCTGGCCGTAGTGAGACCAGGGAATCACGGGCTGCGCGAGTGCTAGATGGTGAGAAATTTTTAATTAGCACCCCGAGCTCGTGCCCTCAAAGCGGTGGTAATTTACAATGGCAGGCGGCCGTGAGCTATTGCATCCACTGGAGCGTACGGCGCGCAATTCCACGCAGGGAAGAAGGAAGAACAAATACAAATTCCACGTTAGGCTTCAATTAACCCTGCACTCAATGCACATGCGGCCGACAGGCGTTCAAATAAGACTCCATGTTTGTGTTCAGTGGGTGCTCATTTCATAATACACTCGAAGACGACCTGTACTTCCAATAAAGAAATCGTTTCCAACATCGGTTGACATTGAACTCATTCTGGAATAACATTGCGCATTTCGCCCCGCCTACACCTGTTTGAATTATCTTTCCATATGCATATCTTCATCGCCCTCTCCACGAGTTTGTGGAGTAAAGTTACTGAGTTACTTTGCCGGAGCCGGCAAGGTGGCTCAATATTTATCGTGCTCGGCAGCTGACCCAAAAACTGCGGGTTCGATCATGGCAGTCAAACTCCGATGTAGGCGGAATGCTAGAGATGCATGCATTGCGCGATGTGAGTGCACATTAAAGAACCCCAGGTAGTCGAAATCACCCATGGAGCCCTCCACTACGGCGTCCCACTTACACTCTAAGAATTAGTACTCTCTTGGATAGAGTATACCGGCTAGCGTACTCTCTATAGCAGCATTATATTCCTATTAATTGCCTAGGGAGTGAAACGCCTCAATCGGCAAAGAGTACAACTGCCACTGAACTCTCTCTACGGTCAGAAGGAGTTGAGGAATGCTTATCCTTTTTTTTTGCTTTTGTAATGCAACGGAGCTATGTAGTCACCTGCGACCCGTATCTCAAACAAAATAGGTCGGCCCTTTATTCCGCTTAACGTAAATGAAGCACTCTTTTTTTTTATCCGCAGATAAGAAACGATATGCCTGAGCAAAGGTTCTGAATAAATACCATTTGGCGAAAGCATGCTTTTACGTACATGCATATGACAAGTGAGTCCATTGTAGCCGTCGCAATTGATCCGAAACATAGCGCTATATAGCTAAGTTCTTTACGACCTCCGGAGCTTCCATCATCATTTTGGTACACCTGTTTCAAAACAGCGACCTTACGAAGAAACACGCTCAGCAGAAACGAGCGATGGTTCAGTTCAAGGAAAAAAACTTCGGTCAGATCCCGTAAACCTTCTCGATTCGCCGCGAAACGTCAGTTTAAATATTTCTTATTGCAGTGCTGACACGGTGCGAATGCTCGACGAGCTCTCAAGAGATGATTCACATATTTTTTAATGCAGAGAATTATGCAACACGACAACAATTATCTCGTTCACGAAGGGCGAGCATTGAAAACACCGCTCACCTCAATTTGCTGCGAGCTAAGAATGTCAGCGGCGCGCAGCTGCTGCCTGGACTGTTTCATGGTTTACTGAGGTCCGCCAACTAGCGCGGAAGCGATCTGTGAAGTTAAACGGCAACGGTTCGCGAAACGTACGTAGGAAGCGCCCCGGAACTCATAATGAAAGCATTTACATGTGTTCAAACCGCTGACTCTCGTCTCAGAGACAGTGAGGAAACGCTTTGAATCCCATTATCGCTTTTCCTTGACATGACGATGAGCAGCTGACGGCTCAGAAATCTCCTCGGCCAAATGGTATTACTAGCGAGTTCTATAAAAAAAATATACCACTTGCCTAGCGCCTGTTTTCGTCGAGGTTTTCCAGGTTTCTTACGATGTTGGGTTTTTGCTCCCCCTCCCCCACTTCCTATTCTGGGCATACTATATTACTTCAAAAAGCACAGATAAAAATTGGTTAAAACAGTTGAAGGATATTGGCCAATTTCCCTCTGTAATGTAGATTACAAACTTTTTGCAGCTATTTGTCGCTAACTTAATAGGCCCGCATCAGGTCTGCGGGACCAGAGGCCGCAGCATCCAAATCCGCATTCATATTGCACGTTCACTATTGGAGGCAGTATAAGATGAGACCGGACAAGTAGCTAAAATTCAAATTTTAACTTTTTACTTGTTATTGTCTCGCGATACATTAGTGGTGCGGGCTAGGTTTTCTATCGGCCTCAGCATGCAGTCTGTAAAACTCTTTATTGAGAGACGCGTAGCACGCCGTAAGTAGTATCCACATTAGCTATTATCATTTAGAAAACGCAATTGCCCTCAGTGCTGTGATCAAACAAATTTTGCAGGCATCGCGCCAAAATATATGCGCTTTGAGAAATTTCAGAGAAAGCGACCCTGCAGTGCACGTAACTCGTCGTAATAGCAATTTTTTTTTGTGCCACAGCGTCGAGGCTAACTTCGTTTTCAACAGATGTGGGTATTTTGCTACACGCCTCTCATTAAATAAAAAGACAATCAGTAATAGTCGAAAAGCGTACTGCCGGGTATAAGCTCTCAAGTCAAATACACTAGAACGCCTCAGCTGTATCCTCATGAACTACGCCGTTACCAAGGCTATGCCGAAAAAACACGCTATTTAAACTCGGAAAACCTGTTCTTGAAAATTGCTGACCATCTTAGCTGAAACACTGGGCATACCCAGCTGACGTCTCTTGATTTTGGAAATGCCTCGCCTCCACGGCCACACGTAACTCCTTTCCGAGCTGCGCTGTATACCTCGTTGGAAAGAAACGCATTCCACCGCTAATGCTCTCAACAGACACAGTGGAGAACACTTTGTGGAGGCGACCTGAACCTCCGCCCTCGTGCGCAAGGTTCCGAGGGCGTGAATGGCGCCGAGAACGTGCTTTTTGGGACGTACGCATAAACACGCCCATGAAGGCAAGCACATACGCGCGGCGTACGCTTTCGCTGTCGTCAAAGGCTCGTCGCTGACGCCACATGACTAGGTCGAATACGGGAAGGAAAAAAGCAGAGGCGCCAAAATGTCAGTACGCAGGTTTCTTTGCCTCCATTTCAAACGCAGCCAACGTATTAAGAATTGGACTTGATACATCGTACATAATGCCGTAAAGCTACTCAGCCCTCGCAGCAAGTTTCGTTGCTGTGTGGCTCCACTTGCTGGCCAGAATTTACCCTCTTAAAACCCGCCATTCTGGTCAATATCGTCATGTGTCTGCGCCAAAAAAAAAAAACATCAGCAAAGGGCGAACAGCAAAAGAAAATGAAAAATTCATTTTTACATACGATCACGATATTCGGTAAAGCGAAGTTTGAGTGCAGCTCGTCACGTATTTTAGTATGGCACCGTTAGGGGTCTTCACGTGGCGCTCACCATGCAGCGGTTCATTCCTCCGCTTTCTCCATGGCGGGTGGCGGTTCGTTCTACTGCTACTTGCCATCTGTCAGGTGGCCGGGAGGCCTGTGACCAGTCCAGTGGCGTGTTACGCATTCTACGCCGACGCGAACTACGCGTGCTACGCTGCTAGTTGGCGCGTTACGCCGCTTGCCACCCTCAGAGACCTTCTGATGGCAGCCACCTTTCAGGTTGCGTTTCGCTCTGCTACTTGGACAACGGGTTACGCCGACTACTATGCCGACAACGCTGGCTGCTACGACGCGGCAGCCAGGAACAGGCTTCCAAGAGCGGCGCTCTAAAACAAAAACAAAACGCGCCATACGCAGTTCAGTCGTTACCATCTACCAGAAGAACACGCGGGGGCGGCGTGCTTCACCGGCTGATTGTTCGGTTGGAGTGCCAGGATCCCCTATTTGCAGCGGTCGCTTGTTCAGCTGCTCTCATCGCTTGTTCGTGTAGCTCGCTTTTCCTTGATGCTCTATTTATTTTTATTTTCTACCTTGGTGGGGAACTCTTCTCACGTGGTTTTAAGCCGGAGAGAAACTCCCGGTGAGGTAGTCGAACCGATGATCGAAACGAACAAGCCTGAGACGGTGACCGTTCTGCCTTCGTCCTGTTTCCTCTGCCGTGAGGCTTAGCGGCGTGGCGTTGTGTTGCTACGCGTTTGTTCTTGCTTCGTTTCGTTCCTTTCAGTGTTGAGAATGTCCCCCCTAGAGAGTACGGAGAAAAGCATTCTCATGGATATTTGACTGGCTCATTGCCTTCTGGTCCGGGCTAGGTAAGATCAACCTTCGCCGGCAGGTCTCCTCA
>NC_135506.1:88488935-88618935 GCF_052857255.1 Amblyomma americanum
CAAACGACCTTGCACTCTCGATCAATTACGCAGCTTGTTTGCGATTCTGTGTTGCCCTTAGTGCGCCGAAAATCAAATAGGGAGGCGTCCATCATGAACTGGACATGTGATTTGCTTTCTACGATGCGGAAGCGCGGCGAGTAAAATGCTGAGCCCGGGAACGTAAGCTTTTCTTAAACTGTGCACTATATAGTGTCTGTTCAGATCCGTTTGCTTAACGCCTGTGCAAATGCACTTTCGCTTTCTGGGACGGATCCCGCATTTTTCTTTTCGTATATGCGTATATGCGCGAGCCCCTGTTCTGACGATGGAGCGCTGGAGCATTATCGTTAGAAATTCTCTGAGGCATGCGAAACTCTGTGTGTTGGCACTGCCGCAGTGCGTGTTTTGTAGGCTGTGCCATTTGACTCGTTTTGTGACTGTAGACGCCGACGCACATGGCGATAGTGTGCCCATTTCAAGCGGTGCAGAAAACATGCGAACTGCGACTCGTCCCCCTTTTCAGCCGGAGTCCTTGTGCCTGTAGACCCATCATTCAATGTCATCTGAGCCGCCGGCGCTGACCTGCATGCTTTTGGCTTCGAAACATGAGCAAAGGTGCTCCGGCAAATGGGCTTACGCTTCTTTTTGCGCGCCTCTTTCGTGACGTAGCCTTCCGAGTGAACCTTTCACACGCCTACACGAACAACTGTCTCCCTCATCATTTTGACGAAGCCAGAGTATGCCTTTATGATCCTCGACCGACACAGAAAAAAGCTTTACCTGGGATTTTCGTTTCGTGCAAAAGAAAACAATTCGAACTTCGTTGTGTTATTATGCGACCGATGCATACGAGGTGATCGCTTGCGGCTACTGAACGAGCCTTAGAATCGTTTCTAACTTATGCTCTGTTGCTGCTATTCGTTTTTATCTTTTTAGGAGCTCAAGATTAGCCACTTTATCCGCATAGCTTTGGCTTATCTTGAAGAAAAAAAAGTGTGTATTCTGGACATATTCGGGGTTAAAGGAAATGCGTGCGTTGTCTCTAGCCTACATGCCGCGGTTTTGAACAGGCGTAACTGCAGCCACAACGTTCTCGGATTCTCGGCGAACAGCGGGGAATCTCCTCGCGGGAACCATGCAGATGTCGGCTTCGCTCTAATCTCAACACTGCTTATTTGTGCTCTTAATGCAGAAAGATTGTGGTTAACGGGTTTAGCACGCATTGGCATAGAAGGTTTCACAGGGTTTGTGCTTCTCAAATTGGCGTACCACGCTTGTAGCTGCAGTCTTGGCCCTTCTATCCTAGGCGCCTTGAAGATAAACTATTTTATAATTAAGCTTTGACTAAGTATTTTATAGCAGTACTGTGCCCAATTACCCACTCTATTAACAGGTGGTATCATGTGACATGATTCTTCAGCCTCTTTTCTCGTAGAGTATTATACATACCATTCGGAGATCAATCTCGGCTGTTGAAAATGATCCCAGAGAAAGTGTGCTCCTTATATTATATATTATATTACTGCGATTTCAGTGTTATGTGCTTTTTAAAAAGAATTATTTATTTAATCACTCAGGGCCTGTGCAGGCATTGCAGAAAAATTTATAAAAAACAATGTTAGGAAAAAAAAGCGGGTACATAAAAAATTAATCCTGTGTATACAATTCTAGCTAAGGCAATATATAAATATGTGGAGAACAAAACTGTCAGAGTTTATACAACGCGAGGTAATGCTTTTCGAAAGTTATTTATGTCAGTAATAGATACAATTTCATTGGGAAGATCATTGCATTTCTTAGAAGTACGGGGAATAAATGATCGTAAGAAAGAAACTGTTTTGCATAAAGAGTGGCAACTTTGGGGGCATGATCATTGTGACGCGATATGAAATACTCTCTATGAAAGAAATTATTTTGCAGGCTGCAATGATAATATAACTTGAAAAATAGGGGTAGCCGAAAAACCTTTCGTCACGAAGCCAAAGATTGAACTCTCAGATTAGCTTTCCTTTCCGTTATACTTGCTCCTCGGTTATAGTTAGAAAGAATGAAACGAGCGCCGTAATTTTGAACATGTTCAAGCGAAGTAATTAATTAGTCATGGATAGTTTCCAAACTGCTGTCGAGTATTCTAGCTTTGGACATACATGCTAGCTACCTTTGTTCATACATGTGAATTCAGGGTTGTAAAATCTGTCTTCCTATAATTCATTTATGGTGAAGGAATGCCTTACGTTGCGTTGGTTTGTGCACGCGAGGTTGAAATGAGTGGGTTTTTTTCTGTTCCTATAATAGTTTTTTTCTTTCCTCGCGACGAATTTTAAACATCCCCGAAGATAATCGACCGCAGTGTAACAACTATAGGTAAAAGGATACTTACAAGGAAGGAACTGAAACGATGTTTTCAATTTTTAATTATTTAAAGTCCGTGCATGTCAAATTTGGAATGCTAACCTGCTGAGCGGGGCAGATAAACATTCTGAAATTTTACTTTTCTGAAGAGCAATATTTTGTGACAAAATTCACAGGTCGGCTGTAACTTTGCAAGGCGAGATGGAGAGGCAGCTGTTCACGTATTTTCATTTCGAGATATATTGACCTCAAAATAGTGGCATGCATACACGTATGAAGAAGGAATCCAAGAGTCACGAAACACACGGAAAGAATAGGAAAATGTTTTCCTTAATTCTTTGGATCCGCCGCGGTGGCTCAGGGGTTAGGGCGCTCGGCTACTGGTCCGGAGCTCCCGGGTTCGAACCCGACCGTGACGGCTGCGTCTTTATGGAGGCAAAACGCTAAGGAGGCCGTGTGCTGTGCGATGTCAGTGCACGTTAAAGATCCCCAGGTGGTCTAAATTTTTTCGGAGCTCTCCACTACGGCACCTTTTCTTCCTTCACTACCTCCTTTATCCCTTCTCTTACGGTGTGGTTCAGGTGTCCAACGATATATGAGACAGATACTGCGCAATTTCCTTTCCCCCAAAACCAATGATTATTGTTATTATTATTATTATTATTATTATTATTATTATTATTATTATTATTATTATTATTATTATTAATAATAATTATTTGGAATTAGAAGGGTCTGTGCAACCCGAAATGGCGACTATCATCAAGCACAACGTGGTGAGAATCTTGTGGCGTCATGACAGTCTGTGACGTCATCACAACGGCAGGTGGCAACCTGCCCACCGCATTGTGAGCAAACTGGCCCCGTGGCAGGTGCCAGTTCGATTAATGGTTGGCCTTGACAGACGGCTTGGGAAGTGAAACCTGGGTCTCACAAGCACCACCGCTGGCTGTGTTTGAAACAGCCACCCGCCAGTGCAGTGGCACACTTCTTAAGAGATGCACCACTGCGCCAAAAGTTGTATGAGGGCTCCCTCCTTTCTACGAATGTAATGTGGTGAATGACTGATTCCCCATATGTGAGCGTCAGCTACAAGAAAGCAGCAGCAGCAGCAGCAGCTAACGCGTTTATGAGATCCACCGAGTCACTTGTTTGGGCTCTACCAGCTCTACCCTGCCCAATTTGTTAAATAAAATTGGCTTTTAATTAAACCTCAGGAGCAATTTCCGTCAATATTCCCTGGATATATGTTTCCCGTTCTTTCACAGCCCTTTGGGTTTTCCAGACAAATGAAAACCTTGGCCTCAGAAAACGATATACATTTTTTACTTCTTTTCTGCGCAAAAAGATTTATGACAAATGTATAGGAGTTGTGTTTCTTTATCATGCACCAAAAAATCGTTGGTACGAAGGTTTTTTTGTACTTTTTTAATTGGTTTTCTTTAGTTAGAAGTGCATCATTTTTGAACTTTTTAAAAACTCAACGCAAACTTCATGAAAAATATAAAATTTTTGTCGGCTCTTCATAGCATCAATAACATCTGTTATTAGAAAAAATGTATAAACAGAAGTTGAGCTGAATAAGTTCACAACATCTACTAATATAGAACACATCCACCTGTTACAGAAAAAGTATCTCCGACACACATATAATGCTTCTTATATTGCTTCCACCTCAACTTTTTTCAGCAACTCTGGTGTAATTCCAGCTCACAATCTCTATAGATATCGCTTAAGCCATGTATATAAACAAGAAATCCACAGGAATATCAACAATATACGTAACCTATCCCAATTACAAGACAGAACTCCAAGTTACCTTACAAGACACTTCGAGGATTGGTCAGTACCAATGCCACGTTCAAGTTACGGGAAACAGTGCCTTAAGTACACAATGCCAACGCTCTTGAATTATTATAATTCTGTCCGTTTTGACCTCTTCACGGCAACCTACAAGGACCTCCGGCAGATGTATTTGGTTTCTATGTAATGTTATCTAGCCTTGCTGTTGCTTTCGTTTGGATTTGTAGAAGTGAGTTCCGCTGTTGTTTTCTGTTCTTTTTGTTTTCTGTTGTTTTCATTTACGAGTACTAAGTCTATATAATATTAAATATGTATGTATATGTTTGCATATCAAGAATATGTTACGTGTTGCCGCCACTCTGCCAAAATAAGGGATTGTGGACCCGTCAAGCTGTCCAAGGACAGCTTTTTTCCAAAATCCCCCATCTGTATTTGATGGCAAATAAAGATTTCAATTTCAATTTCAAAAGTTCAGGAAAGAAATTTCAACATATAAAAAGAATTGGAGGGAAAACACAAGCTCTGGCTTAAAGGCCCGACGCATTAGCGTTAATGAGTTTATGTCCATATATGCGGAAGAGGTAATCCTCGACTTTACATTGTTGGATCGCTGGGTGGGCTCATACGACTCGTGGGGCAGTGATGCAGCGGTTAAGCGATGCGCAACTTCCCTGCGATGGCAGGTGCTGCCATTGGTGTTGCTTGAATCCCAGGTTGCTCTTCCCGAATAACCTATCGCGAGGAATCATCACTTTAACTCTCGCCTTCCATGGTGGTCCGCTTGCTCGCAATCCACTGGTTAGGTTGTGATGAAGCCACAATGTCACATGATCTAGGTGGTTCATCTAGGTTGCTCCGGACGGTGGCTCCGGCCGCTCCGACCTCACAGGCATCAAAGGCAGTTTTGCATCAACCTCACACTCAGCCGCCTCGTCCCAACGTTCACGCTGGCCCTTTCAAATGGAATCGCACCAGCTACCTCAGAAGAATGCCATTTTGCATCCCGCAGTTAAGTTTTCTATCTCTTTCGGGGATGCCAAAAACGGGAAACCATTGCTGAAGCACATCGAGAATCAGGGGCAGTTATGATCTCAAAAAATTTGCTGGAGCAATGTGGGGGCAGCTGGCACACAATAAGAGTAATTTCAGTTCACGGACAGTGGTCTATATGCTGCAGTGTGACACAACTCAGATCATGGTGGTGACATACCCGAAATATTGCTTGAAATAAAATCATGAACCATAAGTCATAAACTAAAGCGTGAGGGGTTTTCGGTATTAGTTGTGGAGAAAATTTTACCATGCCGCCTTCCTAGGGCCAGAAAACGCTCGTACAGCTCGCAGTGCACCAACAATTAGAAGCAATACCTAATGATCACAAAATATGGTGATCAGATGCTGCGATTTCAACTGCCGAAATTACTTAATAACTGATGACGCACATATATTTTGTTTCCCTTGCATGTTACAAAGCGTTCGCCTCTGTAAGTGTGTTTCTTTGCATATATTCATTGGCTGTTTATTTCACATTTGCCTTTTGTGTAATTATATTGCTGCTTTTCAACTATTATTTCTTATATGTAAATTGTTCCTCACCTACTCTTTGTACATCTTTTGTTCTTCGAATTCATATTTTGTTCATATCTAATGTATATTTTCAATGCTGTGTCGTTGCCAAGAAGACGGTCAGTGGACGCTGTCAAGCCCTATTTTGAGGCTTTTTGTCCGTTGTCCACGACATCATTGTCTGTTGATATTGATGTTGGAATAAATTGGATGGATGGATGGATGAAATTGGATGGATGACCTCACCAGAAACTGCGACTTTTTACAGCATTCCTCTATAGCCTGGCGTATGCTTACTGACTGGTGCTCCTCGGCGAGTTTTGAAACTGACGCAAAGGCATAGCTCAAACTCGTGTCAAATTTGTCATAATTTTTTTGTGATCGTCTCCTGTATGCGATGCGGAATTCGGAGGTCCTGCGTTCGAACGCCACCGGTGGCACATTGTTTTCCTTCTTCTTTCATTAGTGTCGCATTGATAAAAACTACAATATTAAAAAAAGGAAAATACATCCTTTATGCTTCTTGGTTTCGATGACTGTTGGCTTCCGTCATTTATGTCATAACGAACATCTCTTGCCAATCCCCTGTCTTCTTGATAATTCATCGAGGGCCTGGAATCTAGCAGTCTTGACGCCGTAGGTACCATAAGAAGGTGCTCGCACAGTTGCCGCCCTCGCCGTTCGACGACGTTCCTGCGTGGCACTCGCGGTTATACAGGACGCACTACGTCCGCCGCTGTGGATGAGGCTGGCGAGGTGTACACTTTGAAGGTTCGCTTACACTACACGTAAATACCCCCGAAACCGGAAGATTGGACAGCCGTCCCCGTAGCTCAGTCAATCTGTTTTCAGCCACGGTCGTGAAAGGACACAGGACGGCTCGCTCTTCGCGAGCTGTGATAACGGCCGATGCTGGCCGCGGAACATCGTTTTTGGGCGGTTTGAAAGACTACAGGATTGTCCTGCCGCCCCTACCTACAGAAGAAGGACAGAAAACAATGGTTGTTCTTCACTGCGACACCGCTGCAAGGCCTTACAGGATTGAAGATTTCCGTCAGCCGATGAAAGAAGCCGGCGTCATCGAACAGGTGGGCGGTATCGGAGCATGCCAGATGTCGCATGTCTGGTTCGTAAACATCCGCAGCGAAGTGGCCAAGAGAAAGCTGCTAAATGCTGGGCATATCACTGTTAAAGGGAAGACGTGCGTGATTTTTGACCCTGAAAAGGCACGAAGTGCGGCTGAAGGTGCATTGGTGCGCCTTCAACGTGAGCAACGAAACTCTGAGGCGGGCGTTCGCTGAGTACGGCGAAGTGAAAGAAGTCTCGAGCGACAGATGGAAGACCGGCGGGTTTGAAAACTCTGACTCGACTACTCGAGTTGTGCGGCTGGTTGTACAAGAAGGTGCAAACCTCGAGCGCCTACTCCATCAGATGCCTATCTGGAATGAGACAGTGTTAGTCATATGCCTGGGCGTGCGCCGATAATTCTCCGCTGCCGCAAAACAGGCCATATTAGGCGTGACTGCAAGGTGCCCAAGTGTAGCCAGTGCAATGCGTACGGGCACGAAGAGGCTGAATGCATGAAGTCGTACGCCCGCGCGGCTGGGCGAGGAACACTCGGCAAAAACAGTGAGCTGCATATGGACGAGGAAGAAGCTGATCAGGCGGCCTTCAACCCAGTGGTCGAGACCCTAACGGCTGCATTGAAGCGCGACGACAAGGAAAACGACACGCCACAGACTTCTGAACCAACGCTCAGCCCACCCGAGTCGGCAGTCACGAACATGGTTACCGAGAAACCGCAGGATATCCCACGCTCCGCTGAAAAAGGTTGCGGGGAATCCACGGAGGTTGACCCTGCTGCTGCTAAACGGCGTCACGAAGACGACGATGCAATGAGCCCGGAGCAAAGGCAACGTCTGCTACAAAGCCAGCGGGACGCCGGCGAGGTGAAAAAAGCCGCGTGTCACCAGCGGGCAACGATCGTCGTCGCTCTCTCGTAACAACTCAGTCCTAATTATGGCGAGACGACACTACACAGCGCGACGGTGTGCGTACAAAGGTAAGCGCCGTACTGGTTGCCTGGTCTTGCTAAGCAATGGCGGCTTTTGGAAGACACCTGGTCGTAGCCACGCTGAATGTCAGAGGTCTTTCATCCAGGAGGAGGCAAAATCAGCTGTTACGAATCATGAGTGAGCAGGAATTGGATACTGAAGCGGTACAAGAAACCAAAATCGAGAGTCAAGACCAGACCGACAGTATGCGGCGTCCTTTCAGCAGCCGATACGATGTTTGCGTGTCTCATGCGGTGGGTACTTCGGCAGGGTGCATGCTTTTGATCCGCCAGTGTCTGGGAGCCATTGTGGAAAGAGTTCAGACTTGCATTTTGGGTCGTTCGATTCTCTGTGACATGAAATTTGCTGGTCTGGATGGCGCGCCATCTGTGTTTACGCGCACACTAACGTGGGAGAGAGGAGAAAACTTTTCGAGGCAGTTCGAAACTATTGTGATACAGACCGTCTGGTCGTCTGTCTTGGCGATTTCAACTGCGTATGCATGGCACGCGACAAGACCATTTCGACTCCCTATACAGATGCGAGTACTGCCTGTTTGGGTGACGTAACTGATCGCTGTCGTCTCGAAGATGTTGGTGATATTCTCGAGTGTGGTTCTGGCGTTCGTTTTAACGAGTCACGCACTTTTGGATCGGGCGTAGGTATTTGTCTAACTGATACCATTCTGCACCGAATACTTCGTACAACCAGTGCCGTTAGGGACCATTATCTTGTTGTCTTCCAAGTAGGTGAAAGAAAAGGAACGAAAAGCAAATTCGTGCGGCAAAACTGGAAACGTAAGGAACAGCTACTGAAAGATATCAATATGGAACGTGCAGCGTTGGCGATTCGCGAACAGCAAATCGAGGACAATGAACTTCTAGGAGTGAAATGGGAAAGATTTAAGCAGGCAATGAAAATCACAGCTATTGAACGATCGTGCGATATAAAGAAAAATCAAAGACTGAAGCAAAATATGCTTGGAGATGACTTGAGGTTTTTGACTGCGCAAGAAGGCAAGCAGCTAGAAGCATGCATCGAAGAAATTTGCTCCGTTAAGCGGAAACTAGAGGAGATAGATGCGGAGCGGTATCAAGGAGCGATCGTGAAGTCGAGGGCACAACGCCTGATGGCGGGCGAAGTGCCCACGAAACGTGCACTCGGCTTGGAAAAGAGGCATTTCCCACAAGAATCACATACTGAAGATTGAGTGGAACGGTGTAATTTACTCCGATAAAGCAAATATAGAGAGAGCCTTTTATGAATACTATAGCGGGATTTTTGGTTACGCGAAAGTAAGAACCGAAGACTTTAAAACTCATTTCCTGTCCTTAAACTGAAGTTTAGTGATGAAACGAAAGAACGGTTAGAAGTGGTTATTTCAATCGAAGTGCGGAAAGCCATACAAGACCTCAACCCTGGAAAGTTTCCAGGACCAGATGGGCTAGTAGCATCGCTCTATAAGGCATCTAAGAATGATTTTGCACAAGTTTTGGCTGCGTTGTTTAATGAGGCTTATGACAAGGATAAGCTTCGCCCGTCATTTCTAACAGCCCAAAACATTTTAATAACAAAAAGCGACGAAGAAATCAGACTTCGACAAGTTACCGTTTACCGACCAATATCAATGACGAATGTAGATTGCAAGATCTTCATAAAAATTCTGACTAAAAGACTCCAAACTGTTATGCAAGAATTAGTACGGCCCCATCAGACCTGTGGTATTACAGGTCGCACCATATATACCAACATCCACACAGCCCGGTCTGTGCTCGAGGGTTGCGACGCCTTGCATGAAAGCATCGCAAAGCTCCAGCTTGATCTAGAGAACGCCTTTGACAGGGTGCCAGACGACCTCTTGTTTTCTCTGTTAGAGCACGTGAATGTCGGATCAGTCATTTGCCAGGGCATAGCCATGTTGTACTGGAGATGCACGATGTGGTTGAAAGTGAATAAAAGGGTGGGTGCGCGCATCCGAGTACAACGCTGTGTGCGTCAAGGTTGCCCCCGGTCCCCATTGCTATTTTGTCTGTATATTGAACCCTTTTGTTTGAGCATAATTCAATGCAGCAGTATTCATGGTTTTCTTCTGCATGCGGCCGAGGTTCGCGTTCTTACGTATGCAGATGACATTGCAGTATTTTGTGCTGACTACGAAAGCGTTCGTGTTGTGGTTGGAACTGTGAAAAACTTTTGCTCTGTGAGTGGAAGCGCTGTGTACTGGGCTAAATGTTTGGGGTTCTGGCACGGCGACTGGCCCACAACCCCAGCAGTTTTCGCGAACTTGCCTTGGACAGTAACCCCAGTAAAATATTTAGGAGTGCCACTGGAGAATTACCGCGACCGTGTGCCGTATTGGAAACGCGAAGTTGCTGAAGCGCGTGAGAAGGCCGACAGGCTAAAAGGCTTCAGTTGGTCTATTTTTGCGCGTGCCACAATATGCAACTTATTTTTTGTTACCAAGCTTTGGTATATTATGCAATCAATTCATTGTTCTCGAGTCAATGTGCAGAGGTTGCACCGGGTTTTTGCGGTTTTTGTATGGGAAAGCACTTGGGAGTGGACACGGCGAACCAAAATGTTTCATCGTGTCCGCGCTGGAGGAGTAACTTGTTTGGAGCATTTGTATCTGCGCCAGTTGGTGAATCGATTTATGTTATTTCGGGACTTGAATGACCCCTTTCTGCGAACTGTGTGTCAGGTTAGGTTAGGCACGGTCGTGCCAAATTCAGTTGTTAGTTCGGCGACTATGCAAGGGGGTATTTTCGGCTTCCTTGGAGAGGTGTACACGGCATGTCGCGTATTGCAAGAGCGATTTTCAATGGAATATCTGTCAGCTGTATCGTGAAAGAAACTTTATAAGGACATGTGTGATGTGTTTCTTCCGATCCCATTGTACAGGTCGTTGTCCTGTGCATGTTCATGGCAGACAGTTCTAAACTGAGTGAAAAGTATTTCTGTACCAGGTGGAGTTAAATGTTTCCTTTTTAAGCTCCATACGAACACTCTTGTTGTCAGGACGTATCTTGAAGAGAAGGGTTATTTTGTACCTTGGGGAAATCATTGTTTCATATGCCAAAAGACGGAAACTATTGAACACGTCTTCTTAGATTGTTGGGAAGCCTTTTTCTTTTGGGACATTCTACAACGCACGATTAAAAAATACTTACCGGTGGATGCTTTCGGAAACAAATTTTTGCCTGTTGACAGTGAAGACGGGGTTCCTTTCGACATGGTCATGATATTGGACCTGCACAGTATTTGGCGAACTACGATGGCAGTCAGACATGCGGACATTGATGCGAGGCCGATAAGAGAGTATTTTCGTGAATCTGTTAGAGTTATTGAAGGCCACAAGATACTAGCACCAGTGCCTGAGTGGCTTCCGAGAATGGAAGCTTTTTTATACATGCGCGAATTTTAATGTGTACATAACCACAATTGCGGGTGACGTAGTTTTAGCATCTGTGTTGTATTGTTCGTGTGGATTGGTTTGTAAATGATGTGCTGAGGGCGGCAATAAAGAAAAAAATAGCCGTAGCTCAGTTGGTAGAGCACTGCACTCGAAATTCGGAGGTCATGGGTTCAGATTCTCTCAGTGGCATGTGGTTGGTTTTTCTTCTGCTTTTATTAACCTCCCATTAATAAAAACTGCTAAATTATATGAAACAGAAAAATACATCCCGTGTGCTCCTTGGTTTCGGTGATTGTTAGCTTCCTTCATTCAAGGAAGGTGTGGTGTTCCGACTCCTCACTAATAGCATCCTGCAACTTATCGTCCTGCTTTTTTGTTCCTGAGCTCTTTAGACTGTCAAGAAGTTTTACCATTCTTTCAGTGAAAGCTGCGGCAAAGTCGCCATCAACTGGAAGCTCTTCAATGGCAACGAGAGTGCCACCGACTTATATTCACTGAACACTTCGGTGGCATACTTCATTCTCATGTCAGTGAAGGACATCCTGCAGATTTGCCGTTGGTTTTTGGCCAATGTGCTCTTTAGATGCTCACTTGGTGAGTTCGATGCTTTATGTATGCTACAGGTTTTTTTTTTGGAAAGGTTTTCGATATGTGGCCGCTCAACAACCTCATAGCCAATTGTGGGTTTATGATTCTTCAAACTGTTTCCCGTACACTTTATAAAGTGTGGGGTGTCAAACATGATACATGCTTTGCGGTAGTTGATGAAAAAGTACGGTTCACGGATGGAATGAATAAGAATTTTTGAGAGGCTTGCGTTATTCGACCCTTAGTCACAGATCACCGCCTTTACGAAGGGACGTTTTCTCCCAAGCTGCTTTATTACATCCAACAGCAGCTTTCGCATAGCAAAAACAGGTATTGCATTGTGAGACACTGCGAACGCGACTGGCTGCTGCTATCTTCTCGATATGCCACACACCGCATAAGAAGTGCGCTGTGTGCCATTTGAGAAGTCCTTGAATTTCTGTGATCTGGAAAGCCAATCACGATGTCTTTGGACTGATCGCACGTCAAATTTTTTTCGAGGGCAATTTCTTCAAAAATGACACAACATGGTTAGTCTTTTAGTGAATATTATTTTGATATTGGTTGCACTGCATCCATTGCACCTGGAGTGACATCAGGTGCCATTGGGATGTCTGCCAGGCAGCGCCTCAACGTCCTCACATGCGGCAAAGCGGCAAAGAGAGAACTTCCTTAAGGAAACTATATACTTTTGGTGAATGAAAAAAGAAATTTTAAACTTAGATCGAATTGATTCGTTTGTTTAGACCAATGCTTTTGAGATTCTGGAAAAGAAATTAAGGAACCTGATTGGCGCTTTGACTAATTCAAAAATGTCTTTTGATAACTGCGGTGCATTTTTGTCAACTGCCTCCTGCTGTGTTACGTGCTCTGCAAGGTGTTCTCTTTTGGTTCATCCTTAGGCTTTCCTGTACTTTTCACTGGGTGCTGTTAATGTTTCAACCTTTCTTCTTCGTACGAGAGGTGTATGCAAGACGCCGTCTTGCATTCCACTTTGGTATCTCTGCTGCACCGGTTCTTAGGGTGTCGGGCATCTTGGCGGCTGAAAAGTCAATGGGGCTAGGTTTAGCCGAAAAGAAAAAATGCCGTTTTCAGCTTAAGAAAGTTTTTCATTACAAAGAAATGAATTGTTTCATTATAGTAATGTCAGACGTAAATCAAAGTCAGCACGCTAATACCAAGGGTTTAGTTCAATAAAAAAGATCCGCAGCTTGGTTTGGTGCTGCTCACTTTGTTGACAAAATACAATAGACCACACATGATAAGGTGAGAAGAAAAACATCCTTAATGTGCCTCACGTACATGGGGAATTTTAGGAGCTTTAGACTGCAATAGGACACACTTTTTTTGTTTAGAAAGGTGCAAAATCAAGAAATCGAAACAAACCGAAGTTGTATTGTAATGTCAAGCTCCCGCATAGGTCTTTCCTTAACATTAGATGTGTTTACTAAATAGGCCCAATACTGTCTAAAAAACCTGCTAGTAAACGATATATAAAATCGGAAGTGAGCCAGGTCCTGGTGAAGTACGGATCGAAATAAGCCAAGTCCACTCATGAGTCCTTTGCTTCTCAACTTTACCATCAGAGGTCAGGTGGTTTCGTCCACGGTTTCATTTATTCCTTCCCCAGTTCTACTTTCTCATCGACTGCGAAGAATATGCAGTGACCGGTGGAGGATCTGAACCCCAATGACGACATTAATGATGGGATCATTATCCCCGGCGCTGACGAAGGAAAGATGCGCCTCAGCTAGACGGAAGGTTGAATCCTTTAGTTAGGCTACCTAACACTGACTGTCTCAATTTTATAACATAAGAGAAAGAGGCAGGCACGAAATGAAATAACTAGCTGTTGTTCTGTTTGCACTCTCTATGCGTGAACCTGTATACGCTACTAACCATAAATTTAGAATGTCATAATGACGTAAAATTTTAGACTCTAGGTATTACACTTTTCCGCTGCTGAAATGTGGAAACTAGGAAAGAAGGCGTTCCCATCAAAGCTTTCGACAGAAACCTGCTTGTTTGTGCTCAAAGAATCAATACCCTCATCATACACATTTAATCTTCTTATTGTTCTTTATGCTTTATTCCCAGCATAATCATTTGGAAGCATTATTTTCACAAATATAAATTGAAAACAAGCATAGAAAATTCTACGGAACAAAAATGGGTCAAACGCAGGTCTACATCGAAAAGAATGGGTGAATAGGGTTTAACGCCCCAAAGCGACTCAGGCTATGAGAAGCGACGTAGAGCAGGGTTCCGGATAATTGCGATCACCTGGGATTTTTTAACGTGTACTGATATCGCACCGTACACGAGCCCCTTAACATTTTGTCTCCATAGAAACGTGATCGCCACGGCCGGGTCTGAACTCGTGTCTTTCGAGTCAGCAGCTCAGCACCATCACCACCGAGCCACCGCGGCGGCGCACACTAAAAAAACTGAAATCCGTAGTTTGCATGGTGATATTGACTGAATTATTTGCGCAGTTTTTCATTATATTGTGTCTTATTTTCTCTAGCCAACATGTAAATCATGTCAAGTAAAAGCTTGAATGCGCCTTCGGTTTTGACACGTAAAGCATTCCTATTAACAGCTTGGATAGTGCTATGATTTTTTTGTGA
Source organism: Amblyomma americanum (assembly GCF_052857255.1). Taxonomy (NCBI): domain Eukaryota; kingdom Metazoa; phylum Arthropoda; class Arachnida; order Ixodida; family Ixodidae; genus Amblyomma; species Amblyomma americanum. Next base: position 88,503,326 of record NC_135506.1, read on the forward strand.
TTAGCGAACTTTCCAGTTTTTTCGGTATGTGTTTCAATGGATTTGGCTGATCTGAAGAAAAAAAACTCTTCGCGTATAGTTGCGCAGTTCTTAATTTCTTACCATTGTGTGTTTTGTTATACCGCCGTTTAGCAGCGGCTGGACTGTCCTCTGCATGCATGTCTAACGTTGTGATACAGGCGCCCACAACATCTCCGCCTTTTATACGCAATCCTGCGCATGCGACGCGGGGTTCGGGGGATAGAGCGGCGTGCGGCGAGGCGGCGATGAAGAAAGCGGTGCAGCTGTGGGGTCTCTCAGGTTACCATGATATCGGCGCATGCGCACAACTGCTCATTCGCGTGACATCAAACTCGGCTTTGACGGTGGAGCGGGCGCGCGGCCGCGCCAACGGCGAAGCGCACGCCGCACCTTGCTGCTCTTCGGTTGCCATGGTAACGGCGCATGCGCACAACTGACCTCTCCCATGCACCGAGAAATGGTCCACTGGTAGCCCAGTGTAGCTCCCGTTACAAAAGCAGAAAACAAAGCCTAGTGTTCTGTCGCTCGCACAGGAAAGCTTAGGATGGAATAGCGGCTTATATGGCACGCTACCCCAAGACTCGTGTGCGGCTATCCGTGTCAACGAGCCGTCCTAGAATACGCTACGCCTAGCCTGCAGAGCATTTGTTGCTTGCATGTACTTTCGATCACGGAGAAGTCTGTGGAGTTTTGCGTTCTCTATTTATGCCGTCTTGGAAAATACAAGATGCCAAGCTTTAGATTGTAAAAAAAAATGGGTGTTTAGAAAAAGGCATACTATAAATAGCATTTGCCGAGAGAACTGAAAAAATTAGGCCCTGCGAACTGTGCCAAGAATTCGAGTGAATGCATTACAACGGCGTACGAACTTATATCCACTGCTTAGAAAAAGTGGAGTGTTGTCAGAGATGCAGCTGCTCTTCGTGAGGCAGCTGTTCATAAGCTCTTCCGCCGCGTGGATCCCCGTGTGAAAGAACGCGGAACGATCTATTGACGCATATCAGTTTACATATTGTTCGCATAACAATAAACCGAGTGAAACGTGCTGAGAAAAGTGAAACTCGCCCAAAATTGTTTGTAAAACAAAAGCAGTAAAAGAAGTAAAACAACAGCAGTAAAACAAAAAGAAAATCAGGAGCGTAAAAAAACTGAATAGTGATCTTCCGAGTAAGATGCATTCTACGCCTAGCAGAGAAAAGTAGGTCGTCTGGACTTGGCAGAATGTAACGAAGAATAGGCTCTATAAAAGAGGGAAGGGCTATTTGGGACTTGAAGGAGCACTGTGGAAAAAGGTCTTCGACGGGATGGCTTCAGGTGGCAGGCAGTACGCAAGTGGACTTGCATATCGCAGTAAATTTACCGCCAACTGGCAGTATCTGCTGTCCCAGTGAAATTTAGACGCCATTAAATTTAGTTAAAACCTATTGTTGAAAACTTTTTCCTTTGCGAAACGAGCATTACTAGGAATGGAATTAGCAGCCTACCGGCCATGCCCACACACGTGAAAATAATGAAACCCAAGAGCAACATTCCAAGCGTTCAATGTTCAAAGCTAATCGAAAAAGCCCCATCTCGCCGTCGAGAGCAGACGTCAGCATGGAATTGATTGCAGGAAAGGCGTCACATCCCGAGTTTTGGGCAGCGGTCCACATCAGCAGCTTTTAATTCCTAAGCTCTCCATCGCGTGAGACAGCCCGGTCAGGTTGATTTTAAGGTTTTTATCTATGGCGACCCACGTCACTAGAGCTGGTTAATGGACATGCTTATGGATGACACCACAGGACTTGTGCCACCGGCGCTCTCATTACGTAACGACGGAAATTCGCTCTGCGCTGTCGCCTCGCTGTCAAGCTCATCAAATCCCACCAGAACTGCGCGTGTGCCTCATGGACTGCAGGACAGAACATAGGCTCCTTCGCGCCACACGCTAGTTTTTACTCAGGCGGAACCACGAACAGGCTGTAGCTGACCCATGCGCCGTTCCGGTGGCAGGGCAGCACGTAGGTACCAGGGGCGAGTGAACTGAAAGTTTGGCCATTGTCATTTAGGTTTTATTTATTTAATTATTTGAAATACCTTACATGCTAGTAGGGCATTGTGTAAGGGGGGCGGCAAAACACCAAGATCATACTTAAAAGGGGAAAAACAAAAACAAGGAAACAAGGCACTATACATGATCAGTAAAAATTTGAACCACCTAAATATAATACACAACAGTTGACATGGGAACACAGAAATAGGAACGCATGATAAGTGAAGGTAATGTTGACATAGGAACACCGAAATAAATAAAAAAAGTGACCCAGGGTACATCACAGAAACATAAAATTAAAAAGAACATGTCGCGCTTACTAGTGCCAAAAAAATTTGGAAACAGAAATACAAACAAAAAGAGAGAAAAAAGTGAACGAAATGCGTAACAGAAAACGTGAAAGAGATTGCGTCAACATGTTAAGATATCTTCAGTGAAATTTGCAATGAGTTTGTGAAGGAAGGTATCAGGATTAGACAGCAAGGCGATGTTGTCTGGGACGTCATTCCATAATCTGATGGCTCGCAGAAGTGCTGATGTATTGCAAGCTAATATGTCACCATAGATGCGTTTAAATCTGAGATGATTGTGCAATCTTTTGGATCTGCGAGATGGGGCATCTAGGTGAAATGAGCATGATCTATTGGAGTGCACGTACTTGTGAAATAATGTTAGCAGCGCGATGCCATGGCGTATGCCTAAATATTGCAAAGAAAGATCGGTTTTAATCTGAGTGACGCTTGAATGGTAGTTATAGTTTTTAGAGATGAATCGGGCTGCCCTATTTTGAATTGTTTCTAATGTGGTGACCATATTCCTGTAATAAGAAGGCCAAATAAAGGAAGCGAACTCAAGCTGTAGTCGAACAAATGTTAGGTATGCTAGTTTCCCTTTATTAGCAGAAAAATTTTGTAAGTTACGGCGTATGTACCCTAATGACTTTGAGGCCACAGCGCATATGGATGTGATGTGAAAAGACCATTAAAGATCGGGCGAAAGGCTAACACCAAGGTATTTGTAATAGGATACATGGGAGAGTAATTCATCTTGAATATGGTATATATAGTTAGAATTGTTATGTTTCCGGCTGAATGGGAAGATTTTACATTTTGATACGTTAAGGATCATTAACCATTTATTGCACCACTCATTAATAAGATCTGATTGGAGTACCAGATGGTCGTTAGCAGATTTAATAGGGATGTAGATAATACAATCATCCGCAAATATAAACAAATATGAACTGTTGGCGATCTGTGAGGAAGTTACGAAGCCATGATAAAGTTAACGAGTATAGACGGAGTGATGATAATTTTGTAATCATGCGGCAGTGAGCTACGCGGTCGAAGGCTTTGGCAAAATCAAGAAATATACAATCAGTTAGCAGGTTATCGTTCATAATAAAATGCAAGTCAGTGGTTAGTTCGAATAACTGTGTTTTACAGGAATGACCCTTTCTAAACCCATGATGGTTACGGTAAAAAAAGCTATTGTGTTCAGGATGACAGAAAACATGAGATGCAATTATATGTTCTAGCATTTTGCAGCCGATGCATGTGAGAGATATTGGGCGATAGTTTTCGACTGAGGTTTTAAATATAGGTTTGATTTTAGCTATTTTCCAGTCAGAGGGCAGAATTCCTGAAGTTAGTGATTGCTGAAAAATATAGAATAAGAATTTACTCCTTACTGAAATGGTATTTTTTAATATTTTAGAATTAATGCCATAAATACCAGCTGAAGTAGATACCTTAGGATTATTTATGAGACACATAATACCTTCCTCAGTTATTTCAATGGCTTTCATGTAGCGATAATCGAGATCGAGAACTTCGGGCAAATTAGAGTGGTCCTCAGAAGTGAACACAGATGAGAAGGTGTTCAATATTGCGGGGCTCATTGTTTGGAATTGGGCTGTTGTTGGTTTGTAAGGAAGGGGAACTAGTGTCACGACAAGGGCATATCTGCTTCCAAAACTTTTTAGGATTAATTTTCATAAGTGATGGAAGATCGTGTGTGAAATATTTATCCTTTGCTGATGATAAGGCAGAGCAGTAATGTTTTAGGCAGGCACTGTAACTGTCCCAAGCAGAATGGGTACCCGCACGCTTAGCAGTCCGGTATAGCCTCTTTTTCCTGTTCCTTAGTTGCTTAAGTTTCTTTGTAAACCAAGGGTTAGTTTTTCTTTGGTAATTGTGATCAGAGGAACATACTGGGTTACCAAGGATGAAACGCTGTCTTTAAAGAGTATCCAGTTTTCTTCAATGCTCCGGCTGTTAAATGAGGGTAGAAATTCATAGTAAAAGAAGGTTTGGAGTTCAGTGTTGATAGCTGTGAAGTCAGCTTTACTGTGGTCGTAATTTTGTTTCGTCACATAGCCCATAAACGGAACCGGAATGCCTAAACTTAGCTGAAGTAATTGATGATCAATAAATCCTTCCAAGTGTCTGACTTCTCGTATCGTATCGGGTGCTGTTGTAAGTACTAGATCTAATAATAATAATGTTTTCGCGGGTAGGTTCCTTAACGATTGGAAAGAGGTTGTAATCGAGTGTCTGGTTACAAAATTCAGTTGAAATATGACAAGATGATGATAGTTGAGCCCAGTTGATTGAGGAGTAATTAAAATCTCTTATGAGATAGATGTTATCAGCAGGACATAGTTTGGTTGGCTTAGTAATACTGATGCGCAGCTCATTAACGAAAGACTCAGGCGGACGGTACCAAGCGCCTATCAATAACTTAATGGAAGATATTAGACAGGCTGCCCAGACAATCTCAAGATTTGACTCGGTGTTGATTGCATATGATGATATTGCCTTCTTTATTCCTAGAAGAACGCCGCCGCCTCTTTTATCAATACGAACACGCCTGCATATGTTGTATGAATATGCACCAGGAAGAATTTCTTTGTCGGCAATGTTAGGATTCAACCATGTTTCAGTAAGAATGATGATGTGCGGTTCGCTATCATCCAGAAACGAAGAGTGCAGATCGCGTTTTGGCACGAGGCTGCGGATGTTGGCGTATGACAGTGATAGTATATAATACTTCGTACTTGCACTCGACTCGCGGGAATCCTTTGCACGTTTGCTACGGTCTAGCTTTCTGCTTGTCGGCACAACACTGTCTGTAATGGTGTCATAAACAAAGGTCTTTGCTGTCATGTACAATTTATCAAAAGACAACTTGAAAGGCTTGTTTTGTGCTTTGGAAAATGCGTATAATTTCTTTCTAATACTTCGTGTTGCTGGCGAGAAATCCTCTGCGATGGAAAAGGAGTTTCCTTTCAGTTTACGTGCACATGAAAGAATCTGCACTTTGTCCTTGAAAGACAGCAGTTTTGCTATAATTGGTCTACGCTTATCGGCGCCATATTTCCCTAGTGTGTGCACACGTTCGAACTGTGTACTTGTTGCACTTATGTCGAGCCTTTCTGAACAAAACTAGATGATTTTCTGCTCAGGCGCTGCCCAGTCTTCGTCAGGATCGTCTTCCACTCCAAAGGAAAGTAGGTTGCACCGACGCAACCGATTTTCGTTTTTATTCGCTTCAGGTGCAATGAAGGAGAGCTGGTCCGAGACAAAACTAAGAGCGTGTTCAGATGTGCCGGCTTCTTCTGAACGTTTCTTAGCGACTGATGTTTCTAGCGTCACTATCATTTGATTTAAACGTTCTACTTCTTTCTGCTAGGCCGCTTCCTGGTCTTTCGCTATTTTACCTTCGCCTTCATTAGTCTCGCGCGCCTCCAGTGCAGCCACCCTTTCAGTCAAGTGTTTCAATGCGTTCGCAGCGGCAGCCTCCCTCTCCTTGGAACAGATGAGCTCCTTTAACAAAGTAGCTTGGCCTTCTTCCAGCTTACGGGTTGTTTCTAGTAGTGGCGCACACGTTTTGTCCAGTTTCTTCAGTCTTTCTTAGGCAAAACTGCTCAGCTTCAGCCTTCGACATGGGACCGGGATTAGATTCAACATCACCCGAAAGCATCAAAAGTACACCAGAAAGTAATTGCCACATCCACTTCAACAGACCGAGTAACCGCTTTGACACACCAAGGAGCTCTCCGTTCCTGCGTGTTCTCCGTTCTGGCACCAAGGTCACCCGCGGCGCGTCGGAAACAGGAGCTTTTTAAAAGCAATTCATGCTAAATAACCTCGCCAAAAACTGATAATTGTTAAAGGTGCGTATCATGCGCGCTTGCTTGAGACCCGTGTACTGTGCGATGTCAGTGCACGTTAAAGATCCCCAGGTGGTCGAAATTTCCGGAGCCCTTCACTACGGCGTCTTTCATAGCCTGAGTCGCTTTGGGACGTTGAACCCCCATAAACCAAACCAAACCAAACCAAATTCTGGTAATCAGTTTTCTGGTGGCTATTTAATATTTCAGTTAATACTAGGACTTCTGCCTTACGTGTTCGGTAATGATGACATTGAAATGGCTGAAACTTTTAAGTCCCTTGGCGTCTTTTATGACATACATATGAAATTGAAGTATAACGCGAACCATATTATGAAGAAAATTACCGATACGAGTCAGTGTTTTGTGAAAGTGTCGGCATAAATTTCCCTCTCGTCTAAAATTGTTACTTTAGCATCCAATCCTACAATCACACTTCATCTATTGCCCTCGGGTGTGGGCTCAACGTCAAGAACTTATTAGTTACGGAAAAGAAAGGAAATCGGTTTGTAGCTAGAGCTGGTTACACTGAGGACACGAAAGAAATTTTTCTTCAAGATAAAATTATACCTACTGATCGCCTCTATAAGCAAAGTTCAATATAATGTGTTTAGTTTTTTGCAACTGTAGTTTTTGAATTTTTCTTGCTAAAATAACGTTTGAACGGGAAAGCATAACGCGATCGAGGCTTCGATAAATGTGTTCTTCGGCGCGCTCTGACTAAATATTTCAGTCAAGAATTGAAGGTTTTATTAGCACGTATAATTAATAAATGAAAGTCTAAAATTTATTCTCTTTCTCTTAAGGATATTAAAATTTACTTTGTTAACGTGGAAAGTTCGCCTTTTCTTCGTGTGCTGACATGCTTGTTTTTTCGTTATATTTTACAGTACGTCAACAATTTGCCTTGTGTTCATGTTCTGAGGTTCTTTGTAAAGTGATGTGGACAAATGTTTTCTGCTGCATTTGCCGCTGTGCCGTCTTTCACGTCGAGCCACCATACGCCATCGCGCGAGAAGTCCGTATAATTGGCTAGGTGCACAGGGGAGCACCCACCCGATCCGCTGCGGTAAGCTATGGACGCCGGTAGGTGTGGAGGTAGGCTTCACACACAACCGCACACACACGCACACGCAGAGATAACGGCTTCATCGCCCAACGGGTGTATACCTTGAACTACCATCTCGTACGAGGTTCATACGTGCTAGGAAGGCGGCACCTATAGCAGTGAGGGTACTTCTCGGGCGAGTTGGTAGCTGTTCATCGCCAAATATTTCAATTATAATTTGTAAATTGTAAAAAAATGTAAATATTCTGGTGCCTTAAATATCTACCGTAAGCACTAAGAATGTAGGCAACGCCATCGCGAAGCGGCCGCCGCCTCCGGAGGAGGTTAGTGATTTTTTTTTTGAAAGCCAATTTTTATTTACGTCTACCACGCGTGGTTCTCTATGTACACTACGATTGTCTTGTCTTTCAATGAGCTGTGATCAAGTGCCCTCTTAGATGTCGTTTGTATTACGAGATTATGTCAATTGCTTTGTTACCATCTCGTGTTGATGTTAATTGTAGAGCTGTAGAGTACGATTTCATTACCCGTTTTAGGCATTCCTTTTCTAGATCCCGCTCAAGGACAAGCAAGTGCCCTTACTTGTCGATGTAAGCGCAAATATTTAAGTTAATATAAACTGATAGTTATAATATATGCACAGATCTGTACGGTGATGGACACGCGTGACAAGTGAACAATTTTCCCCACGAGTGCTTTGAGGGATAGTATGTTCGTCACCAACGCACGGAGGACGTTGTTCCTAATGCCCTTTCAGGGCTGGTAATCCTCGAATCTAAAAATTCACTTACAAACAGCGCTCTATTTAGGGCCTGCTTGAGCCTCCAAAAGCCATAAGTGCCCTCACAATAATATACATAGGTGGCTTATAAAGGTAAAAGCCTCTATCAGGACCCTTCGTACATTACTGAATTATTAGTTAATTAAGACTAGCACATTGACAACGCACAGAGAAAATGAAGAACGCACTGTCATGCCTATAACTGAGCATACTCAATAGGCTAAATGTGAGAAATGAGCATGCACTTGAAGTATAGTCGTCATGCAGTTATTAGTGGCCGAAATAAAAGAAAAATAAGCATAGAAGTGCAATACAGAGCATGCAGCAAAACAGCCATAACTCAAGGCGCTAAATTCAAAGACTAAAAGCTTAAAGTAAAAATACTAAGGTTACCCTTGTGACTGCACACATTTAACTAGAAAAAGAAGCCTTCCGGAACTGTTCCGACACAGAAAAATTCAGAAAACAAAATAATGATGACATTTTTATTGGAGTGTTCATGCTAGACGACCTGGTCTTCGCTTTTGCCCAGGGCCGTTTACAGGTGGCTTAGGTTTTGACAGCAGTATTGGGAGCCTGCGCTGCCAAGGTGGCACTGCAATTGTTTCATTTCGTGACTCAAAACTGCTTTCATCAGCCGCTTGTGCCGCTGCAAACGCGAGAACACATTCTTCGCGATTGGATACCCGCGTTTGGCTGACAGCATTCATTGCCTAGCTTTTATCGGCGTAGCCCAGATAGCTGACGCACGGCACGTAAGCCTTCGACAGCGCGCCGAGGCTCACGCCAATAAGCGCCTGAGGGTGGCGCGGAAAAGTACTAATAGTACTACCCAAAACTGCGTGCTCTTCTCGCTAGCCACTGTGTTATGGCGCTGCAAGCGGCACCGCGAACTTCAGCGCAAAGTTCGCCATAGCGTAATACGCAATATTCTCCGCTGTAAACGAAGTGCTATTTGACGTCCAACTATTCCGCTGCCTAAGTCCTCTGCATTCGGGTGTTGCTCAATAATAATGATGTGCAGGAAAGGGTAACCTGAAACGGTTTCAAGGAAACCAAGTACTGAGACCGCGCCGTGTTAACTCTTTTCTTCTTTTGTTGCGCTGCATGGCATGTTCGTCTTATATTACGCTGACTTGTAAGGACACTGCGGAAAACTCTATTAAACTTTTGTTGGGAGCAAATTCCGATTATCCGGCATTTTGTGGCTTTGTTATCGCTTATCCTGCAGCCAGAAAACGCGTTTATTGCTGAGATTTGGGACCCGCCGCGGTGGCTCAGTGGTTAGGGCGCTCGACTACTGATCCGCAGTTCCCGGGTTCGAACTCAACCGTGGCGGCTGCGTTTTTATGGAGGATAAACGCTAGGGCGCCCGTGTGCTGCGCGATGTCAGTGCACGTTAAGATCCCCAGGTGGTCAAAATTATTCCGGAGCCCTCCACTCCGGCACCCCTTTCTTCTTTTCTTCTTTCACTCCCTCCCTTATCCCTTCCCTTACGGCGCGGTTCAGGTGTCCAACGATATATGAGACAGATACTGCGCCATTTTCTTTCCCCCAAAAAAAGCAATTAAAAATTGCTGAGATTTGGCTTCGAAGTTAGAAAAGTTTTTCCCGCTGTACCGATTCCTGGCAGCGAGCGGTGCAGACTAGAACCAGCCGAAATTCAAACTTCCGCAGGCCGAGCGCTGCATGCATCTTCTATCAGCCTTCGCTTTGTTGGCATCAGCCTTGCCTTGGGTCCCGTTCCCGATCCCGCCAGCGAAGTTCTCGCGAATAATCCAGCCTGCAGTTCAACTACTTCAGCCCGACAGAGCCTGTGACGCACTAAAGGGCTGAGCCGGCTGTACTAGGTGGACACCGAGAATATCCGAGCACCGACAAGACGGAAGTGCCGGCAGCAAGTGAAGCTACCGATGAGCAAAATATTATATCCGAGCCACCGTCATGACTTATGAGTAGAGGCTTCTCCGTACTGATATCTTTAGATTCCGTAGAGATGGTCCTCGTAGCAATGGCTATGTAGCCCAGCGTCCGTGAAGTGAACACGTGGAGCGGTGGGTTGCCAGTGCGAAAACCTGTGTTGTATGAGCTAGCTACAGGTGTTTTCCTCAGCCTTCTCCGAAGCGTGGCAGCGAAGTGCGAGGAAGCAACGTTTAAAACCTGGCAGCTGCTATCGCTTACCGATGCGAGGTGCCGTGTTGCTAGGTGTGATAATTAATTACAGTACGTATTTATCGACTGGACGCGATCTAATCTTACACCACCTATACGTTCCGCGGTGGCTCAGTGGTTAGGGCGCTCGGCTACTGATCCGGAGTTCCCGGGTTCGAACCCGACCGCGACGGCTGCATTTTTATGGAGGGAAAACGCTAATGCGCCCGTGTGCTGTGCGATATCAGCGCACTTTTAAGATCCCCAGGTGGTCGAAATTATTCCGGAGCCCACCACTACGGCACCTCTTTCTTCCTTTCTTCTTTCTCTCCCTCCTTTATTCCTTCCCTTACGGCGCGGTTCAGGTGTCCAACGATATATCAGACAGATACTGCGCCATTTACTTTCCCCAAAAACCAATTATTAATATTGCACCATATGATTTCGTAATGAACTCGGTTGTCTAAGCAGTTATGGCAATAAACTATTAAATTTGCGGCCTGCACTCCTAACTGTGAACTTTGGGGATCACAGAGAGGAGTCTTATTTCACGCACATTTATATTAGAGCGCGCATTGTGAAAAGCATTATGACTGAGATGAATAGGCCGCCGCGGTGGCTCAGTGGTTATGGCACTCGGCTGCTGACCCGAAACACGTGGGTTCGATCCTGACCGCGGCGGTCGAATTTCGATAGAGGCGAAATTCTAGAGGCCCGTGTACGGTGTCAGTGCACGTGAAAAAACCCCAGGTGGTCGAAATTTTCGGAGCCCTTCACTACGGCGTCCCTCGTAGCCTCAGTCGCTTTGGGACGTTAAACCTCCATAAACAATGAACCATGAGACGAATACATAGCAGCGGTAACCTAGCCGACAAGTCGCATCATCATAGTGTTGGCATTCTGACACTCGTTATTTTCCGCGAGGGCATATTGTGTACTCAGAAGAGGTAGAATACTCGCAGAACTAGAATACTCGCACGGCACTAGCATCCCACCTGCAATACTAGTGCCCTGCTTTGACACGGCACGGCTGTTACGAAAACATACGTCGTCACTTTGTCCGGCATTTTTCTTTGCTGCAGTGTCCATGATCGTTAATATTACGGTGCTGAATTCTTGTTGATCAAAGAACCGACGAGCCTGTACGCCCTTATTCTCGTCGATTGTGAATCTCCACGCCGGGATACGTCACTGACCAGCCGGGCGGTCGGCGCTCGCGCGATAGTTTTAAAACATTACAAGAAAGCACTTATGTCTGCTTAAAAGCGCGAATGCGAAATCCTTTCCCTGCCCTCTTTCTTCCTTGAAACCTGGTTTTTGGGGAAAGAGAATGACGCAGTATATGTCTCACATATCGGCGGACAACTAAACCGCGCCGTAAGGGAAGGGATAAAGGAGGGAGTGAAAGAAGATAGGAAGAAAGAGGTGCCGTAGCGGAGGTCTCCGGAATAATTTCGACCACCTGGGGATCTTTAACGTGCACTGACATCGCACAGCACACGGGCGCCTTAGCGGTTTGCCTCCATCTAAACGCACCCGCCGCGGTCGGGTTCTAACCCGGGAACTACGGATCAATGGCCGAGCGCCGTAACCACTGAGCCACCGCGGCGGGTCCATTTATTTTTCATATTACGCGACAGCGTATACAGCTCGTTCGGTCGAAAAGCCGCAGGCGGAGTAGTAGTAGTAGTTGTGTAATAGCATTACAGATCTATTCCAGATGGTCTGGACCTGCCCTTTCTATAGCGACCCGAATAGAACTGTACAATCCTGGGAGACCTTATTGCTCAACCACGAAGCAGAACAACAACGCAATGTCATCGCTCTCGCCCTGACCGCCACTCTGTGGCTCCCAAACTCTATTGCAGCAATTAAAAGTTTTCACCACCACCGCCGAGTCTCAAGGGATTCCGGCCGACGGTTAGGGGAATGAATGGAGGTTTAGGCTATAGCCTCTTCCTCCGTAATTTTGGATGGGTGCAAATTAAAGTTACTTCTCTCTTTCTCTCTATCGGCACCGCGCGTCGGAAATATTCCTTCCCTTACGGCGCGGATCGGGTGTCCGCCGAGATATGTGAGACAGACGCCATTTCCTTTCCTTAAATTGTCCGAATGGGCAAGGCGTCAAGCCGAACCAGCCATGACCTGCCGTGGACTCCTTCGCAACGCTGCAGCACGCTGTCGCACCCCACTCTTAAAGACGAAACTTAAGCGTCCTCCAATTTTTCTTTTACTTTCTGCAATTTTTTTGTTTTTGTAGTCTTTATTTTTATTTAGTTTAGTTTTTGTTATTTTATTTTTTAAATTTCATATACGTGGGTTAAGAGCTGTTCTTAACCAACCTTTAAATTTTTGTATTATTTGCCACACAACTTATGATTGACAGTTCGTGCGGACAACTTCCGTCTACAGCTCCCGTCTGCAACTTGCGTCCACGCTACTCCCAATCATGAGCCAAGGAAAGCTTTCGCGTTAAAAGTGACCACTGTTCCTTTATCGTCTGTAGGCCGTGCACACGGAGGCGCGATGTAGCGCGCAGTCCTCTAGAAAAGGGCATATTTTGGGAACATCCAACAACATAAGCGTCGCAGGTGCATGCAAATGCATGAAATTCGTGCGAGGAGCACATAGACGGGCACTTATATTTTCTTTGCTGCTCCGCACTTGTAAATCGAGGTACCTCAAAACGGCGACAAAAAAAAAAAAAATCACGGGCGCACATAGCTCATAGCTGCGATGTGCCCAAACCTACTGAAACGAAACTGCCGTCGTGTGTCGCCGCCAAATATGGGCTTTATTTAACATGTAGGCTGTCTTTTCTACGTCTCCATCGTGGGATGCAAGTGCAGTGGCGGTTTCGAAACTGAAGGCCTCGCCTTCCAAAGAAGAGTGTCCGCGAGCCCTGGTCTCGCCTGACGAGTGGCACACAAACACACACTAATCATAAAAAAATAATGGTTTATTCTGGACCAAACCAACGCTTTCCAAGGGGTACTACATAAAATGTAGCGGCGAAGTAGAGCATAAAGTCAAGGCTCTCGAGAGCGCAGCGCTATGGCTGCGGCATAACTGACGCTCAATTCTGAGTGCGGCAGAGCACAAACACACTCTGACGCGAATAGCACAAAGCGCAACAGAAAAGGGCTGAAAGTGGTGCATGAAAACTGGCTGTTCGCGTGCCAGCCACTCACGCCACACAGCTGTTCAATGTTTTTGTTCTTCTCCTTCTCCTTAGTAAGCATGGCACATACCCACGCAGGGGGTTGGCCAAGGTTCCGTAGATAACCCCAATTAGGTATTTGCGCAGGTAAAAATAGGCGAGAGAAGACTAAATCAATATAAAAATTGTAAAAATTAAATGAATTAAAGAAATATGAATTAACAGGAATAGAATCTAGCATTTTTGGACATGCGACAAAATTTTGTATACAGCCAACAAGGTAATCGATCAGTTGCACTTATGTAATCACGAAGGTAGCCGCAGACACTGCTTAATGAATTCCTTTGCGCTCGCACCGAACGAAAGAATAACTGGAAGAGACACTGGGAGTCATAACCTCGAAAGCGGGACCTCCAAATACTGTTTTCTCTGAACTGCGAATCGCCTGGAAGAAAGGAGAAAATGATTTATGGTTTCAACTTGCCCACATGATACACAAAGGTTTGTCGGAGCAAACCCACATCTGCATAAGTAAAAATTTAAGTGAAGAATTCTGCATTGCAGAAGCGTCATTGACACCTCACAAAGCCTTGATTTACACCTCCGTATATTCCGTGGGAACTTTAATTGGCTAAAATCCACGGTATTGAGCAATGGATCACTCTGGTTGGCTGAAATATGTTGGAAGCGCTGGAAACGTGAAGTTTCTAACGAAATGAGGTGAGGGACGGGATAGATTACAGGAGCGCTGAGAGCCGACCTTGCCAAGAAATCAGCCACCTCGTTAAAATAGATGCCCTAATGCCAGGGTACCCAGACAAAGCGGATCCCACGCACTGTGCGCGGAACAAAAAACCTAAGCGAACGACTCAATGAAGATTTTCTCGAATTTTTGAGAGACTAGAACTAAAAGGCAGTCTGCAAGAATAAGAACCCGTGCTGCATGCCTAGGAAGTTTGAGAAGAGCCAAACCAATGGGCAGAAACTCTGCGAAGAACATAGGAGTATAATCTGGGATACGAACGGAATAGCTCCAAGCCAGCTCCTGCGAATATATATCAACCACCGCCTTCTCACAGCTGCCGGAGGCATCAGTGGACAAAATAGTATGAAGAGGAAAATTCTGTAGGTGTTCAGAAAGGAGACCATTTAGGATATTTGCGGGCATAAGTTTCGCATGGGAGGGGAAAATATGGTCATAATAGAAGACGGGGTCAGTCTGGGTGTCAGCAACTTGCTGCAAGGAGATCAGATCAACCTGAAGCGGGGTAACGGATTCTGCGTGAATGTAGCTTGCGGAAGCTGATAGCGTGGCCAATGATTAGTGATAAACAGGTGTGGTTGTGATAGAGAAATAGGACTACTAACGCCGGGGGCCGGTTCAAAGGTCCCGAGGAAAGTACGCACTGTTAGAAGTTGGAAGCGGGAAAACACATCGGGGATACGGGCTTCCAGATAAAGCACAGCATTTGAAGCTGATTTTAGGAGCCCGAGGCGTAGCCGTAGGGCACGCAATACCAGTAAAGCTAATGGCTGCAGCTTGTAGTTTGCGCTACTAGAAAACAAGACACGACCAAATTCTAGAATCGGTCTCATATAAGCCTTATAGAGCAACAGTAACGTGTCACGACGCATGCCAAACTGTTTATTGCCAACTCGTGTCAACCGGCCCAGAGCACGTTCCTCTTTAATGACATTATTCTTAATATGGTGTCGCCAGTCCAAATTTTGGTCATAAGTAACACCTAGGTATTTAACCGACTCCACCTGCGGAGTCGGAGTGGAGCGGTAGACTAGCGAGATGTACAAAGGAGTGTCGGGCGGAAATACCAGCACGCCACTTTTGCTGACATTAACTTATAAATTAATTTGGTTCAACCAGACTTCATTAGCATTCAGATATGCCTACAAACACTCGTAGAGTGCATGAATATTCTTTGCTGATGAGAAAAAAGCTACATCATCTGCGTATACATAAACTGTAATGTTTGGATGAATAGGCATGTCCCGAACCAATATGTTAAAAAGCAGTGGAGACAAAACAAACCTTTGCGGCACACCTCTTAATTAAACGTAGCTATTAGAACAAAAAAATCCGCCTGTACAGAAGAAAAATTTATCTTTTAACAATTCACGAATCCAAGCATAGATTACTGCGGTGGATGTAGCTGAACAAGATTTTTTATAAGGACCGTGTGTTCAACGCTGTCATAGGCTTTAGCAACATCAAGTGTCACCAAGGCCGCAACATCTCTCTTGCGCATTGAGAGTCGTATTCGGCTCTCGAGATCCACATGCGCAGGCCATATGGAACAACCGCGACGAACGCCAATCTGTGTGGAGCTGAGGCCGTTAATATGATGTACATGTTCTGTGAGGTGAATGTGTACTACTCTTTCTATTAGCTTCACTAAATTTGAGGTTAAAGGAATCGGCAGACAATTGTCTAAATTAAATTCATTCTCTCCATTTTTCAAAAGAAAATTATTTTCGCAATTTTCCAACTGTAAGGAATCGTAGAGTTTTCCAATGACGCATTCACAATATCCAGATGGCGAGTTGCAGTCTTGCGCTAAAATCTTTAACATGCCCACAGTAACCCCATCAGATCCCGGGGCAGCAGACTGCATCGAGGAAACAATTGGGAGGAGTTCCGACACGTCCACCTCGGGATAGTCCGAGCTGGGGGTGAGAGTGTGCAAAGGTTCCATTTTCTGCACTTGGAAGCGTAAAGCCAGCCCCTGAGCGATACGTTCAAGGTGTTGCTTAGCTTCCTGCGGAGACAATACCATTGACTTTATGCGGTTAGAGGCCGGAGAGTTGTTATTCTGCGCCATGAATCTATACATAGCCTTCTTTTTCTTAGGTTAAGAGAGATATGTGTTTAAATTTTGATTGTAATCCTCCTTTGCTTTTTAAAAAGTTCTTTTGAAAGATGCAGAGTAGAAGTTATAGTTTATCCAATTAGCTGGGCTCTGATTATAGGAAAGGCTTTTCCATGCTGCTTTTCTAAGGCGATAAGCTTTCTCACACTCCTCCGTCCACCAAGAAGACGGCTGTCTGGCAGAAGCAGTAGCGCACACAGAGAATATAGAGCTCTCTGCTGCATCTTGCAGAAAGGAAATCGCCCGCTGAGCTCTTTCTGCTCGACCTGAGCTAACTATAGAGGGAAGCGAGGCAGATGTCAATTTTATATGTAATGTGATTTACAAATTTCATGGTTGCACCTCCTTTTCTGATAGGAGAGGACATAATAGTAAAGGTTATTGGAAAGTGGTCAGTAGATGTACCTGAGTCTAATGTTGACCATGCAGATACTCCAACCCCACGAGATGCTAATGTTAAATCTTTGACTGAACGAGGAACTCGACGCATAAAGGTTACTGCTCCGGAATTGCAGCAGCGCACTGCATTCATAGACATCCATGACCAGAGAAGCTGGCCGCAGGAGTCAGAGCGACCACCCCAGACTCTGTGGTGCGAATTAAAATCCCCTGCGATGACTGTGTTTGCTCTGACCTGTAAGGTATCCAAACAGTATGTCCTGTGGACACCTAAAGGAAAGTAGACGTTGGCAATAGTTACTGTGGCGCACTGTGGAAGGGAGATTTCAACGGCCAACAACTCACAGTCAGGGAGCATAACTTTCCGCGAGATTGATTCCTGGTGACTTATTTTTGTAGAGATCATAGTTATTAACCCACCACCCCGGTCATTAATGCGGTTTACCCTGAAAACACGAAATTGTTCCATTGAAAATGATTTAAGGGGAGAGAGCCACGTTTCTTGCAAAATCACAATATCTGAATTATGTTTATGAAGTATTTCAAGGTCCATGAGAGAAGAAGGTACGGAACGACAATTCCATTGCAGAACTTTTAGACCCGCCATGATTATTGACTGATGAAAGAGGCAGCAACAGCCTCCTTCAGCATATCAGTCTGGGAGGTCCTTTCTTTGCTTTGATTTGCGGAACAGCTGATTTCGAAGGTGAGGAAGAAGCTCGACGCTTCTGGGAAGGGCAGAGTATTTCAACATCCGTGTAACAGATATCTACGTGAGAGACACTGCCAGGAGCGCTGTTGGCAGGCGGTACTTAGGATGCGTCAGGAGGTGACATGGAGTCACTGTTGCTAGCAGCACAATTTAGGAGTGACGCAGGCGTCGCTGCCGAAACAGTTGATTGAGAAGGCAGAGACAGGCCTGCAACAAGTTGAGATAAAACCTCGGTGAAGTTGCGCAGCATTCGCTCGACCACCACAGAAAGAGACTGTTCTACTGAGGACATTATCGAAGTAGTCAACCTTGGCTCTATATCTGCAACAGAGCTTCGCGCACGGCTGGCATGCGTATTATTCTTCCGATCCAGAATTGCATACGCATCTGCTCTTGAGCATCGATTTGCTTGAATTATATATAGCAGGCTTTGTTCGTCAGCACGCTTCGAGCAGTTGGCATCATCAGCTGAGTGGTTACACTTGCAGAGGCAACACTGTGGCTGATAAGAGGTGCAGCTGTCATCCGAATGCTCTTCTTCACATACACGGCAGCGGGTTGCCGATTTACACGCTTTACCACTGTGACCGAACAGCCAACAGTTGGTGCATTGAAGTGGACGGGGGTGCAGAGGATCCACACTATGCACTATTGGCCAGACCTTGAGCTCAGAAGGACAGGAGGAGCCAACAAAAGTAGTTATAACTGATTCTCTCGCTACACGCACACCATTTAATTCTCTACTGCACCGGTAGACAGTAAGAGCACCCACACCTGCATCCTGAAACTCCTCCTGTATTTCTTGTGGGGAAGATGCTGGGTCCACTCGACGAACAATGCCTTTGGAGCATTCGAGCTGTTCAGGGATGAATGCTTTCGCCGCTAATGACTGAAAATTTTGCACTGGAGCAAATTTGTGACGCAAGCAATGTCAGAGGACTTGAAAACAATGCCTCTATGGCCGAACGGTCGCACCTCAGAGATCTGGAGGTAGTGGGTAGTGAGAGACCTTAGCTCCTCCTGAAGAACCTTAGAGGTTTTCATCTTGATCATTCCTTCACCGATCGGTTCGAGCGTCACAGGGATGACGTCAATTTCATTTTTCCTAAAGAGGTCCAGCGGCAAGCTTTGGGTGGGCAGGCTGGCAAACCAGGCTGCCGACCGAAGGGTCAGCGACATACCGGCGCCAAACGCTCCCTCAAGTGCACATTAACCGCGCCTACAGACTTAACCATAGACCTGGCTAAATCCCCCACGCAGGACGGCCTCACCAGAGATGAGCACCCAGGCACCACCAGGAAACCACAGGCACCACAGGAAACAGCCGTTCAGAACCATCCAGGTGGCAACTGGAGCTTTAAGCTATTCAATCTCCAGAGATCACAGATAAATCTTGTGTCTTCATCATCGTGCGGTACTGCTCCACCGTCCGTGTAAATCTAGACGACTCATGCTCGCCGCCGAAAGCATAGCCGTCCCCCAGCAGCTCTCCTTCCGGAATCATCCTGAGCCCTCCTTTCACTGCCCTTCTCCAGTCATCATCGCAGCGATCACATGCAACATATTGCGAGCAACACTGCAGTCATGCCCAGTTGCGCTGCACCATACCTTGGCAAAATCACGAGTGCTCAGTCAGGCTAATTCGGAAAAGTTTGATCAGCCTACGGGATCACTCAAACTCACACTCACAGAGGCCCGGGCCCACTAGTACTCATGAACTCAGACTCATTTAGTCCCACAACTCACTTAGGCTGGCTCAGACTCACCAGTCATCCGGGATAAACAACCCATACCGACTCACGTCTTACTCAGACTGACGACTGATTTGGACTCAATAATTTCAAATGACGACTCGCCTTGACTAACAACTCAACTGGGCTCACTAACTTCGATTCGCGACTCATCTGCGCTCATCCATTTAGGCTCACTTGAACATTTAAACTCATGACTAACCCAGGCTTGCCTTAAATCAGGTCTCCTAGAAGCTCAAGCATCGGGCAGCTGAATCGTTTTTAAGCCTAACGGGTCAAGTTACGCGCCTACAATGCCCCCTAAAAAAGGTTTTGAAAACAAGATGAGGCGATGAGCCCCTAACTGCTGCTTGCCTGTAGCTTGGCCTGGCTCAGAGGCCTATAGGCCTGTAGCTGCCGCTCACGGGATGTAAAGATCTAAAGTGCCAACACAAAGGGCACTTCCTGGACATACGCGATCAGTTTCGGCGCTCTTGGCGTACGCCGGAAGAGGAGTCGAAAAGGGGCATGCACCTCCTTGTTCCTAGCGCTGGGTTGCTTTAGAGCCGGCGGAAAAAATTTCGAGCCGTGAAGAGAAGGTGTTGGGGGTTAAGGGCACTGAAAGGATAACTTAAACCGCGAAGAAATGTTAGGAGAACCTTGAAGAGCTTCAAGTCATGAAGAAAAGAGTCACCGAGAGCCCCGCGATCCTCCCATTGTAATAAACCGGACTCCACTTCCGACGCGTGCGCGAGCTCCCCTGCGCTGGCGCTGATATCTAGCACGGTCAGGTATCGGCGCCTCGCCGAGGTCTGCTGGCGTCTCCTGCAGTACGCATGAGCAGACCAGTTCTGGCGTATGCAAAGAGCGCCGATGTGAGCGCGTACGCCCAAGAAGGACCCTTGGAGTTGGCACTTAAGGCCGCTGCTTGTGTTCTGCAACAAATTAAAAATAGCAAAGGAAAAACTAGAGGAACTACCACGCAGCAATCCACAGCTAATATCCAAAGAAACTAAGCGTGGCGACTAATAAGCTTTCGTCGCCTTTTAGTAATGTTCTATAGTGCATAAGACAAAAACAAATTCATGTCACGATACAAAGAAACTGCTCTAAATCATGATCTTGACCAAACACCTATTCAGTATTATCAGTGCAAGGGAAACTCACCTTTATGAACATGAACTAGGGCCCAATCGGCGTTGTGGATGCACTTGTGATCGCGGGATTGTTCAACCTTACATCACGGACTTGTTTGATTTAATAGGCCCACACTCTGCCAGACTGAACAGGACTCAGATCACGACCTGAATGTGAGCTGACTCTCACCATGACTCAGATTATGATCTGAATGTGAGACTGGACTCAGGACTCGGATCGTGAACTGAACGTGAGTACGGACTCACTCACAACAGATTATGCTCTGAACATGAGTCCAAGTTCACTCACGACTCAGATCATGATCTGAATGTGAGTCCGGTTTCACTGAAATGAGTCTGGACATGATCTGAAATGACTCTGAGTGAGCCCGAGTGAGTCGACTCAAGAGTGAGCTCGGTGACGTATGCGCGGCAGCGTACAAAAATTGACTGGAAGAGAGCGCGCGAAGGTTAAATGGCTAAAAAGGGGCCGCAGATATCCTGAAAAAAAAATTGCCTGTATAGTTAGACGCGTAACCTTATGCGCATTTGGCACCTTGAGAGTTCAGTGCTTTTTGGTGATTTCGCCATCGAGCTGGTACTTGAGAAATGAGATCGCGGCTGTGATACCTGCATTTTAGTTATTTCTTCTTCTCCTCCTCACAATAGCATTGCTTTGAGTAACAGCGGTTTTTGTAATTAGGAGCTGGTATTCCAACAACACAAGCGAACACTCAATTTCTTCGCCACGCTTCTTTGATACCAGGAAACGCACGAAGTAGCCAATCACAGAGGCTCGCTCGTAGTGACTATGTGGGGCAGGGTGTATGCGCGATGTGTGCCCATACGACGAACCGAAATTAGCGTTATGAAGGGCGGGAAGAAGGGATGCGAGTGAGGAGGTCGCACAGGTACTGCCGTCGCCTGTATGAATCGGGGAGGCGGCAAAAAGTGTCGTAGCTTTTTTCGTTTCTTTGAGCCACGAACCTCATCGTTTGTTTCACGAGATCTGTTACAAAAATACTTCAGACTCAAAAGCTACGCGCCATGTACTGGCGAAATATTTAATATAAGAACTGGGTGCGCCAGCCTTTGGACTATTTACTCTGACCGCTTTGCGGTACCTTATGGTTGCCACTGAATTTTCTGTAATCCTTCCCAGCTGGCAAACTTGCATGACTGCCACGGAGGCCCGAAATAACAGCACATCTGCGGAACCTGCTAAATAAGCTTTGGTCTTAGTTTCTCAACCCACTTTCACGAGACAGTAAATCACAGCTTGACTACCGGAGTCACTACCTGTTTACTGCGGACCTGCCCAGCCGTAGAAAGAATCACTTTAGCTCGCGTTTTTATTTTTTTACAACCTGGTACATCTGGTACTACATGGAAGTCATTCGCACTGGTATCGAATGCGCTTCTGCTATGAACGGATCAAAGCTGCGTACAAAGCTGGGGACTTTACGTGCAGATGGAGTCCTCCGAGCGGCCATCTGAAATCGCGTCCCAGCTTCTTAAGGGCGCTGTCCTGGTCGTCGTGATATTGTTCGGAAAGGTGCAGACGGCGCAGAACAACTACCCGAAGATTTTCCAGGCGCCGCTCCCGACGCTGCTGGACGTAGCGCAAGTGGTACGTTGAACAATGTCTAAATTTTTGTATGATATGAACACTGTAATAAAGATACAATAGCACATTTAACAGATTCCTGGCCAGCTGTCGCGCGTAGAGTCTGTAAGAAGTTATGCCGAGCTGTTAGGCATTATTAAGAGAGGGACTTTGGAACACATAACAAAATGTGCGACAGAAGTAGAAAGAGAAAACGTAGCAGAGCGCTGAGTGTAACGTAAGGTACGCTTTTTTTAAGCCTGGCAATTTCATTTAAGAAATTAAAAAATTAAACATGAAAGATAGATGAATGACAAGATAGACAACTTCCTTGGGTCGGAATTTTTTTTTTACCCTTAGTTTCTATCAGCGAGCCCACTTTCAGACCTTACTATGCTTCGAACAGCATTGCTAGTGAGATTTCGAAAATACATTCCCTTTGGCTATGACGCTTTCACGTAAGGCTGAAACCTTTTTTTTTTTTTGCTCATTGCTAGAAGTATCTTTCGAATGTGATATGTACAGAAACGTTTTAAATGTGGAACAAGGCCGTGGGAACCAAACCCAAAGGATTTCTATTTTGCGCCTAATCACTGTACTCAATATTTTTTAGGTATTTCACCGACATAGCGCTCTGGAAGCTACGTCCCTTCTCGAATTTTTGCATCCGGTCGTTATTGAGCATGTATCCTTAAAAACATATATTTTAGCTGTTCTGTGCACAGTCTACGTATCGCTTCTAAAATTATAAAGGCTTCACCCTACTTTAGGCATGTGATGACCTGCAGCGTGGTTGACGACAGTGTAGCAACGGCTTGATGCAACAAATAAATAACTAGTTGGCGTGTTCTTCTGTGTAACGTGAGTGCAGTGTTCCCAGCGATGCAAATTTGCCGCTGAATTTGTCTATTGTTGGTTCTCAGGGGGTGCTTAAAGTTCTCTTTACTGCATTCGGCACTCTTTCCAGAGCAGTTTATGTTATCAATAAGCAAGGAGCGAGAAGTGTTATTGCCATAAACTTCGGCAGTGACAAATACTTGCTCAGAGGTATAGAAACACGTCAAATCGACGACTTTACCGTCTCTAAAAATGTATGCAGCTTGAAGCGCCATGGAAGGCGACGAAGATATCTCGGGCGCATAAATACCATTTATTATTCATCGGCCATATTGGGTCTAGTTAACAAAGCACATTAGGGACTTTGAGCATAGAAATGATTTTTGTGCTGCAAACTTCAGTATTCGTTGCAAATACAGGCCTCTGCCCAACGAAAGTCATAACTAGAGAAAAGTTCAACTATTTTTCTTAAAGATTCCGAACGCATACGACTAAAATAAACAGTTCGTTACTTTGATGAAGATGAAACATTTTTATCCTTCAAAATATTTCCTTTCTATACGCCGCGATTCGGAGGCTGCATGTTTTTCAAAACGAAGGACGCATTAGAAACCTACGTCTTCACTTAGAAGCATGTCCGCCTATTGTGCACAGGACGATTTTGTATTCATTTAAGCACTGTAGCATAATTTTCCTTCTTCTGTGAAGTGGTGTAAAATATAACCCGCATCCGCATGTGCAAGAGAGTTTTAACGAACGGTTAATTTTACGCTTTGGAAGATCGAACGCGCGGAAGATGTATTTATTTTTAGACTCTATATGCTGCGATCATGCTCTGGGTTTACGAAAGGCTGTACTGACGCTGAACTAACAAATGTCGACTCTTCCTTAGGTGCTGCTTGCCACATCAACCGTACTGGCGCTGGCCACGGGGTGCAACACCCTGAAGCCCGCCCTTTCCATCGACCGGCTAGATGCGGGGACTCTCCGCTCGGCGACCGCCGACATTGCCGTGGCTCTCTCCTTGGTTCGTTCTGAGTTTTATGAATTCTTTATTTGTTTTGTTTTAAGGGTGCTCAGCGTCTCAAAGTGATTCAGGCTATGAAATGTGCCGTAGTGGACGGCATCGGAAATTTGGACCACCTGTGGATCTTTAACACGCTCTAAACTCTTTATTTCAGCCGGTGTGATAATGAAACGACAAAAAAATGCTACAAATCTCCCAAGAAAACAAATTAATGGGTCTTGGTCAAAAAGAGCAGTAATGGCACGTTCTCGATGCTACGCGCTGTCACGAAACTTTATTTACACCACAAAGAAGGAAGTCTACCTTGAGGTAGCCAAACCAGACTAGCCGATTAGCCTTGCGCTCGAGTAAACTAGCTTTACTATGAGGTTAACCGCATATGCTAACCTCACGACGTGGACGAGGGGACAAGCCAGGGGATACTACACATTCGTGCCTCTACAGCGCGACACCTTCGATTCTCTAAATCGTTCATGCTGGAGATGGCACTGAAATTGCGATGAGAGAAATGAGTAACGTCAAACATGTAAGGGATGGAACTAGCACAACGCCTGATGGCGGAGAGGGTTTCATGTGCTCATTCATTCGTGGCCCTGACGCTGCCGTTGTGGCGTTGCAATGGCCTGCTGTACTGGGAAAGGTTTTTAAATTAGTGCCCTCAAAACAATATGCTCGCTTCGTTGTAAATACCAGTACTCCGGAAGGCGCGCGTAGTGGAGGGGACCAGTCGACTCTGACACTTTGCGTGCGTGCAGTTAACTGGAAACGTTATTCCGTACTGGCATAGAGAATACGGTTTTAGAAAGTGCTAATACCAGAACGGAAACACACACAAGATGAAGCGCTACCAACCACTGCTTATTTTTCAGAAGAGACATGAGTATCAAAACACACCACGACGTCACTACACGCGCAACAAGATGGGCAGTAGCCCTGCATCCGCGACATCACGTTTAAAACAGAAAGAGAAAGGAAACACGAAAAAATTTGTCACCCAACAAGTGCGCATTACAAAGGCTTTACATTGTGGTCCTTCAGTTAGTTAAATTCGGTTGCTTTTAAAATTACTGAAGGCGAACTGACACATTATTATCTGGCGTAGTTTTCATGGAAACAGCGTCGACGATTTCTCGTTCTTTCCTGCTCTTAGCTCTGTCTCTATCCTTTGTATTTTTAGAAGTGGAATGCATTCTCCTTGTGTGCGGTGGAGTCACAGATTTTGCACTTTTTTATAGTGTTGTTTATTGCCTTTGGGCATAATGGAAGTTGGGAAGAAAAGAGAAGGTTTTGCATTTGTTCATACCCTCACATGTCTCTTATTCTCTTGTTTAGGCACCTACTCGTCTCCCAAACGCATGCCCGTTTACAGCTAACCAGAATATTGTAAATGGCGTTTTTGTCGCACTGAACATAGGTTGTATAGAGTGTGACACCACACGCAGTTTGATTTTCCTGCATAGCTTCTTCGTTCACCTCTCTGTAAATTTTTATAAGCTTACGAGAGGCCGGAAAAAAACCCACCTTTCTGCAGTACTTGCACGCCTTTTTCTTACCTCTGAGAAATGGTGACAATATATGGCATCACCACGGGGCGCCCTTCATAGCTTGTTTTATTTGCCTTTTTGGAGCCTGCGATATCTTTTAACAAGGATCCCGCAATGCTGCCTAAATTTTTCCAGGACAGACGCTCAACTTCAATAGGGTGACCTGCTATCAATAATGTCCACTATCGAGGGGGGGGGGGGGATGATGATTTTTTGATCGCTTGCTTTATAATGCAGCACGTCGTTTCACGACTTTTGAATGGCCAGAATGAAAACGCAGCAACGGCTTTTCTGATCTGGGTTTGTAATCCCAGCAGGTGAAATTATCACGGCATTTATTGAGCAAGTCTGAAAATCTGACCTGGCGGTCTTTTTGGGTTTCGCAGGTGAACTCAAGCCCTGGAAATTTTGTTTTCTATCGATTAATAATTCCTACAATGTTCAAGGGTTTTGGTAGGCATATTAAGCAATCGTCAAAGTATTCGAAGTAGGCAAGTATGTTATGCGTTTTAAGGGCATTCGAAAGTCTGCGATCGTCTTGTGCCAAAAAAATTGTTGGGCAATACAGGCACCAAACAAGAGCCTATGCTGATGCCGTTTTTCTGCAAAAAAAAATTACCTTCAAATAATGAGTTAATATTAAATTCAGTCAATTCAAAGAACAGTCGAACTGTCATTTCACACAGGTTTTGAAGCCTGACACTTCTATGCGTTCTCCAACGGCTTTTAGGACGGCGCTCCGTAGTATGCTGTAGTACATGTCCACAACGTGTACCGAAATGCACACAACTGGCGGGCTCGTTGTTAGGAAATCAATAACGCCCTCATACCCTGAGAACATGAATGGGTCTTGGATCAGAAGGATTGACAGCTGGGCTTCCAGAGGCGAGATAAACAGCGTTGCCAGCTTCTTCTGTCCATTGCGGTAACCTTGAAAGGCATCTCTTCTTTGTGCGTCTTGATGCTGAAGAAGGACTTTAGTCTGGACTCTTTGTATCCTATGATTTGTTTCTGCAGGCTTTCATTACCTAGGGAGCTCAATTACTAGCTCCAAATTTTTAATTTTTTTCCAAATTCCTCCGGCCAATTTTCACCGGGTCAATATTCCGATTTAGTCCTTCCACAGCCTTACTAATATACTGGCTTTTTTCACTGACCACAAACTTTCGTTTCTTGTCCCACGTCATTAAACGAAGGCTTCTCTCAGAAAGCTCATGGTATCTTTAGTAGTGCTGTCTTTTAGTTTAGGTTGACTCACCTGTCCAATGGCACTGCTTGCATTATGCACGCCGCTCCTTCCTTCGTGGTTAATCTGCCTACAGTGCTATGAATCCTTATTAAGCTTGGCAACAGCGTAAGTAAAAGACAATGTCACAAAAAAGGCACACGGGACAATCGCTGGGACACCAGCGAATGTCATCTTCTGTGTTTTTCTCTTTTACTTACGGTAATGCAAAGTTTACGGTAATGCAAAGTGCATCGTCCTCCGCCAGCCCTGGTTTTGGTTGAAGTGCTAATTTTGGTCCTTTGTCAAGGATATTGCTGACTTGCGCAGGCAGCGTGTGTGCCGAAAGGTTGACCACTACGTGCTCATTTGGCAGGTTTTCTTTTTTTTTCAGAAAAATGAAAAAGTTAGCTTTCCTTAACATTTCTTCGCATGACTCAGCGTGTCTAATAAAATAAGTAGTAATTTGTCGCGAGGCTTCTTCGTTCAGGTCGGTCGAGAATAACACGTTGATGTGCACCCTATCATCATCAGCAGCAGCAGCAGCATCAACAGCAGCCTGACGCGTCCATGTCTCTCCAATTAACCCGGTCCTTTTCCAGCTGCGGCCACTGTATCCCCGCAAACTTGTTAATCTCACCCGGCCGCCTCACTTTCTGCCGCCCTCATCTACGCTTGCCTTCTCTTGGAATCCACTCCGCCACCCTTAAGAACCAGGTGTTATCTTGCTTTCGCATCACATGCCCTGTCCAAGCCCATTTCGTTCTCTTGATTTCGACTAGGATGCCATTAACTCGCGTTTGTTCCCTCACCCGCACTGCTGCATCCGGTCGCTTAACGTTGCACCTATCATTTCTCATTTCTTCGCTAGCTGCGTTGTCCTTAACTTAGGCGTAACCCTTTTCATTAGCCTCCAGCTTTCTGCTCGAAGACTTGTAGAGCCCTCTTGAAGTCCGTTCTGCTAGAGTCATGCTTCTTAGCAAAAGCTGACAAGACTGGCTTTAAAATTCACTGGATGAGGGCGTATGTGAGGGTGCGGGTGTGGAACCTTTCTTCTGCGATGTTTATGAAGATGTAGTGTACTTTTAGTAGAGGGGGAGGGGAGGGGGGAGGGGAGGGGGGAGTTAGGTACATTGAAACCCGATATACTCGAATTTAAGGTCTGAAGAGCTACTACTAGGGCTAGTTGCTATTTAATCCTGCAGTTCTGGAAAGCGTTAACTGGGACAGGAAAGGGCACACACACACGCACGACGAAATGCTAGTAACAACTGCTTATTTTTCGGAACAGACATATGAGTATTAAAACACGCCACGACGTCACATCATGCGTAACAAGATGTGCAGTAGTCCTAGATCTATGCGTTTTCATTTAAATGAAGCAGAAAAAGGAAACACGAACTTTGTCAGCCAACATATGCGCATTACAAAAACAATTTTCAGACAGCTAAATTCGGTTGTTCCTAACATGACCGAAGGTGCATTGACACATTGGTTATTTCGCGGAATCATCATAGCAAAAGCTTCAATGATTTCTTTTTTTTTGCTTCTTTTAGCTGTACTTATAGCCTGTATTTTTTTAGTTTTTTAGTAGCGGAACGCGTTCGCATTGTGCGCAGTGGCGTACCAGATTTTCGGATTTTGCGACCTATTCGCGGGCCCTCTCGTGCTCTCTCTTGCTCGGGACAAATGACAAGTCATTTCATTAAACACGTCGAAGCATGCGGAGGGCCGTTATGGGAAGCTAACGTTTCTATCTTCGGAAAAATAAACGGAAAGAAACGCCTGCCTAATCAGTACCGAGCGGCCAACCTTTCGGCAGACACGCTGTCTGAGCAAGTCAGCCATATCCTTCACAAAGGACGAAAATTAGAACTTCAACCAAAGCCCGGGTCAGTGAAGGACCTTGCAAGGATTCATGGCATTGCAGAGGGATAGCCTGACAAAGAAAATAGCGGCATGTACATTAGAAGCAGTGAGAGCCATTAGACAGGTCCGCCACTCAAAGCTACGAGACAACACGACTAAGGATAGCATAAACTTTCTGAGAGAGAACAGTCTTCGCTTAATGGACATCGGACAAGACCGAAAGGTTCGTGGTTCGTGGTCATCGGCAAAATTCAGTATGTTCTTAAGGCTGCGGAAGCACTTTGAGGACTTTGGCAAAAATTAGGAACAGTGTAGCTAATAACTGCGGCTTCCTAGTAATAAAAAGCTGCAGAAACAAATCACAAAATGCTGAGATACCATTCTCAAGTCCTTCTTCAGCATCAAGATGCACAAAGAAGAGATGCCTTTCAAGTTTACCGCAGTGGACAGAGGAAGCTGGCAACTGTGTTTATGTCGCGTCTGTAAGCCCAACTGTCAATCTTTCCGATCCAAGACCCATTCATCTTTGCAGAGTATGAGGGCGTCATTGATTTTCTAAGAACAAGGTCACCAGTTGTGTGCATTTCGGTGGACGTTGTGGACATGTACTACAGCATACCACGGAGCACCGTCCTAAAAGCCGTTGGAGAACGCATAGAAGAAGTGCCAGACTTCAAAACCTGTGCGAAATGACAGATCGAGGGTTCCTTGAATATATTGAATGCTACCTTAACTCACTGCACTTTGTATTTGAAGGCGATTTGTTTTTGCATAAAAGTGGCATCAGGAGACGTTCTTGCTGGCACCTGCATTGTCTGATTTTTTTTCTTTCATTCACGAACATGCAGCACTGGCAGACGCTGGACGAATAAAGGACGAGACACGCAGTTTTGTTTCAGCACAGGGCAATTGCAGACTTTCGGATAGCCTTAAAACGCCTAACATACTAGCCTGCTTACGATACGTTGATGATTACTTCATACTCAGTACCCAAATTCCCGGCTGAATCTGTGAACACTGAAGGAATTATTAAAGAATGCAAAGCAGAATTTCTGTTGCTTGAGTTCACCTGCGAACCTCAAAAGATCGCCGGATCAGATTTCTAGACTTGCTTATGAATAGTAGTGATAATCGCACGTACTCACCCTACAAATACATAGCAGAAAAGCCTTTGATGACTTTTCAATCCAGCCGTTAAAAATCGTCAGGCGAATTGTCGCATTATCGTATTTAAAGCAAGCGATAAAAAATCATGCCCGTACTCGATAATGAACAGCCTTCATCAGCAGATCGCCCGATTGAAGATGAGCTGCTGCTATGGGCAGTTTTTAGGCAGAATTGCGGTATCCTTCTTAAGAGATATCGCTGGCTCGAAAGAGGCATATGCAACGAGCTGGGAAGGACGCCCTGCGGTGATGGCGATATTCTCAACATTTTTCACAGATTGAATAAAACGACAGGCAAGCACGGCGTGAAATTTTCAGCCCCTCATTAGATGAGAGGAATGCACAAAAAGGTGACCGAAGAAGGAGAACAGGAAAAGACAACCGGGTGTGGCATCACACTCTATACAACGTACGTAGAAGCGAAGCAGACTGGGCGAGTTGGTGTTCCATGGTAACAATACAATTTTAAACAGCGCTAGACAACAGGACCAGAAAGAGGAGGAGACCGTGTTTGTCTCCTCCTCTTTCTGGTCCTGTTGACTAGCGCTGTTTGAAATTGTATTGTTACAACATACGTGCTGAGTGCGACGAAAGCGTCATTTACATTATTCTGCTTACCTGTGAACAGGCATACGTTGGACAGATGATGAGGTGCCTAAACAAAAGGCTAAAAGTGCACGAGAGGGCCTGTGAGCAAGTTGCAAAATCCGGAAATCTGGCACCCTACTGCGCGCAATCCGAATGCGTTCCACTACAAAAAAGAAAGACAAATGACCAAGGTAAAGCTAAGAGCAGGAAAGAGCGAGAAATCATCGAAGCTTTTGGCATGCAGATTGCGCGAGATAACCAATGTGTCAGTGCGCCTTCGATTATTCTAGGAACAACCGAATTGAAGTATCTGAAGTACCTCAATCAAAATCTTTTGTAATGCGCATCTGTTGACGGGCATTTTTTTATCTGTGCTAAAGTTTGAGGCGCGTATCTAGGGCTACTGCACATGTTGTTGCGCATGGTGTGACGTCGTGAAATGTTTTATTCTTATGTCTCCTCTGAAAATAAAGCAGTTGTTAGTAGCGCTGCGCCGTGTGTGCGCGCGTTTCCGCTAACTGTGCTGGTTAGTGCTTTCCAAACTGTATGATGAAATGCCAGTTGGCCTCAGTAGTAGCTCTTGTGTCATAGAGATGAGGCGCAGGAAGTGCTGGACGCATGCACCTTGATGACTCGACTTCTGCAGAATGTACAAACGAAGCTGTCACTGTGAAAACTTTTTGTTAATAGGGAGTTTTAGAAAAGGGGACCCTAAGTCTTGGGGGCCCCAACGAAATAGCGGGCCCCAGCGCTACGTGCGACGGCGCCGGTGAGCTTTAGAATAGGGGTCTCCCCTACTCAGTGGTTCCAGGCTTGCGTTAAATTTATCGATTTCAGCGCCACTACGGCGAACCTAAAGTATACTCTTGAAAAAGATTTCAAAATATGTGTTCATTTCTTCATCACAAACTGTTATTATTGTAGATATGCAGTTCAAAAGTAAAAATTATGCGAAGTGATAGTAGCGGCGACAACGAATCGGTGGCGAAGCGAGAGGCCCCGTTTAAACGGGCGCCGGGGCGCACGCCTCTTTGAACCTCTCGCGCTTTCTGACGTCAAACGAGGAGGAGGAGGAGGAGGAAAGGCAGGGAGGTTAACCAAAAGAATAACTGGTTTGCTACCCTGCACGGGGGGAAGGGATGAGGGGAGAAAACGGTGAAGGAGAAAAGAGAGTTGCAGGAAATTGAAGTCAATATGCAAAGTCACAGCTTTGAGTAAAATCACAGTTTATCGTGCAGGCGAGATGTCCTTAAAAAGTGGAGCAGTGCCTTGGACGCCTTCAGCGCCGACGACAAACGCGGCCAGTGGCCGAGAATCTTCGTTTCCGTCAGTGGGTGCAGGTCGAGATGCTCCAGTGCACGGCAGAGAGACTGTCTTTCGGCGCTGTAGGCAGGGCATTCGCAGAGAATGTGGGCTATTGTCTCATCACACCCACAGATGGCACATGCAGGGCGGTCAACCATACCTATTAAAAAGGAGTAGTGCTTTTTGAAAGTTACACCAAGCCACAGGCGACACAACAAAGTTGCTTCACGTCGTGGTACGCCGGATGGAAGCCGGAGTTTCAGATCTGGGTACAAGGTTTTTAAACGCCAATGCGAGAATTGGCCTGAATTCCACGCACCAAGCGTGATGTCCCGCGACAGTGGTCAAAGCCTACCCGCTGCGTCGGCTCTTAAGATGGGGATGGACACACAATCGCCCCCATGGTGAGCAGTTCGCGCGGACGAGGCCGCGCGAACTCGCTAAGCCTAGGAACTTTGTAAACACGGAGGCAATCTGAAAATTTCGCCTGATTTATCGGGAAAACATTGTGGTTCAGGTAAGCTGAGACAAAGCGAATGCTTCGTGCGCCTTTAGTTCGCCGTTAACGTGCGACACAGCGTAGCGGCAACGACAGATAGGTGGTGAAGCGAGCAGTCCCCGCTTCGACTCACGCCGCCATGTTTCCTACGCTATCCAGCGTTAGGGAGCCACGCTATTTCGCCCATTTAACGTTAGCGTCACCCGCTCATCAAAACACCCTAGGCACGTTAGAGTTCTGCGCATGAGCAGTAGAGTCCCGCTATTCCCCTATGCCCCAAAGCGATAGGGGGACAGTATACTAAAATTTTCTAATGAATCCAGACCTGAGTAAACGCCTGTGTGAAAAGTACTGGTTTGGTTTATGGGGGTTCAACGTCCCAAATCGACTCAGACTATGAGAGACGCCGTAGTGAAGGGCTCCGGAAATTTCGAGCACCTGGGGTTCTTTTACGTGCGCTGACATCGCACAACACACGGGCCTCTAGAATTTCGCCTCCATCGAAATTCGACCGCCACGGCCGGGATCAAACCCGCGTCTTCTGGGTCAGCAGCCGAGCGCCATAAATACTGAGCCACCACGGCGGCTCTGTGGGAAGTACTGAATGCAAGATTTGTGTATAATTTGCAGCAACTACTACTGGAAAATACAATCCACAAAGTGCGACTCGCAAGCTTTAGATGCCCACTAACAGGCTGAATTCAAACGCAAGCAGGTATATATTGCATTCCTCGGTGGTGAAATGGGATATCCGCTTGCTATTCGTGATGAATGTACATGTTTACAGCGCAGTTTGTCTATAAGAATGAACCATGCTATCTTCTCGCTATACTGTAAGATAGGTAGGTGGAGTGTTGCGTTTTGTTGACGATCCTCATTGGCGTTTTATTCCGTGCTGATAGTACATATGAGTGAAAAATTGCTTTCTTCTACAAATGTGCATTATAGAGTGTTTGCTGTGCCAGAAATAAAGGTGAATGAAATAATGTAGGAACGAACGAACTACTTGCACGCAACAGGGTCTGGACAGCACTTAAACGGCTACGGCAAGTCAGGATCAGGATGTTGTTCTGCCACAGCGTTATTAGGCTATAAAAAAAATAAGCATGAGGCTGACTTCCATAGTGTCTGCCTTCTTTTTATTGTATATAAAAAAGCTTATGAGTTTTGATCATGTTCTAATGGCTTGTTCGACTATAAGCGCACTTACTCACTCACACCTTTTTGTACGCACAAGAAACCACGAGACGGTGTGTTGCCCCCTTGACAGAATTGTAGCTGCAAGCAAAGGTGCCGCGTGCCCTTTTGTCCCCCTACGGCTGCCCCTCCAGCGCCCATTGGTTACCTAGAAACCCATTAAAATTGGGAGACGTTCCGCGCTGTCGGGTGGCCAGGGTGTCACGGACGAACATCTGCTTAGCATTAGCGTGATGAGTGGCGGAGGACACGCCGGGGTGCCGATATGTAACCTTCGAGCGTCCCTTTCGACTCAGGCGACGCTCTGTTGCGACCTAGCTGACTCGAGCACAGCAGTCCCAGTTTATGCTCGACATGCTCTCTGGCCTTGAGCTGCATCATACTGAATATATTTTGCCTGCATGAAAATACATGTATGCACGCGGAGCCCTTCGTCGTCATTGGCGTGAACTACCACCTGCAGAGACATGACAACATAGATCACTATGGTAGAACGTAGGAAGCGAAGCTACCTTGTATGCACACAGGATGTTTCAGCGATGACTGGCACTATTTACGAGAAACAACCTCTTTGAGTTGAAAGGAATGAGAGAGAGAGAGAAACCCTTTAATAAAAAAAGCAGAGAATTTAGCCAACGTTTGAATATCGCTGGCATGCTACTCTGCGTGGGGAAGGGAATTTGGGAGGTGAATATGGAATGAGAGGAGTGCGAGAAAGCTTAAATTTGAGAAAGAAAACAAGGAGGAGGACATAAAATGCGGCCATTAAATGTTTATTAAGGGGCATCGGCGAGGAATGATGTAACATATGAAATGATGAAGTGCATAGTCTGATAAATGGTCTAACAAAGTTCACTGCGAGAAGAATGCATGAGGGCAACATGCAAGATGAAATTAGAGCTTGTCGACATGTACAATTTTCTATAAATACGTAAACAAAAAGTTCATTGCATGTCTGTGTTGCCTAAGGCAGGCTAGGGGACCAAAAACACTGCCCATTGTTAGAGGCAAACGGGAGAGCTTTTCCATGCACTGCTCATAGTAGACACGCTCGTCAGCATACGCAGGGCACTCTAGCAATATTTTTATGTATTTGAAAATACTGCAGCCCCATTCCAGGGGCTATAGCAGGAGTGGTTACATATATCATGCGGTACAGTTGCGCGCATAAAGGGGTACATGGCAAAATGTGAAACAAACGCTGCATACAACATCATATAATGCTACGTCTCAATTTCGGACGCAAAATCAGACACAGAAAAGGCTCGTATATTTCCATTTAAAGAGTTCCAACTCTGCACGGTACGCGGAAAAAAACTGTATTTGAAAGCGTTAGTACGGGCAAAAAAGGGTTGGATATTAAGATCGTGATGGCTCCTGGTTAGAGATGGTTTTGAAAACGTGATATGCTTACTCTCTGAGAGGCAATTAGCAGAATGCACTATTGAGTGAAGAAGGTTTAAGGACTCAGTTTTCCGGCGGGATGCGAGCGGACTTAAGTTTAAGGAAGATATTGCAGATGAGGGTGAAAAATGAAAGTCGTAGCGGCGAAAAATAAATCTTACAGCTTTTCGTTGTACAGATTCTATATACGTTCCACAGATTCGATCGAACCGCAGTTGTCACAAAGCGCACTGTTAGTTTGACTGAACCGTATCGCAAGGCGTTTGTAAACGCAGCGTTCGGGCGAAGTCAGTGATAAAGTGTTTCCTGGTGGCGAGGAATCCTTGGTGGGAGTCTTGATCCGAGATGACGATCAAATGAGTAATGAAATTGGTAATGATGTGTAGGCAAGCTCCAGATACGATGCAAATCTTCAGAAGCAAATCTTTTAGTCATTTGGGACGCATCAGATTTTGTGAAGAAGGCTAGAATGTACCGCCAATATTGGTGGCTTTTACGGGATGCTTCATCTGCTTTTTCATTGGCCATAATGCCACAGTATGCCACAATAGCAAAATGATGTATATTCCTGATGTCAAGGGGAATGGGCTAATTATTGTTGTTGCTCAGCAGGTTGGACAGTTTCTGCAGGGATGGTTTTGAGTCGGTGAAGATAACCCATCGGTTGGTGGATCGCCGCAGGATATAGGAAACAGCTTCTTTAATGCCGTTAAGTTCAGCTGTCGTAGAGGAAGTCTTCCGCTGTAGCCGGTAAGAAACGACATGGCTGGTTGAGGGCCCATAGAAGCCACAGTAAGAGCTTTCTTGAGTAGTTCAACCGTAGATGAAAGCGTGAATGTGCTGCATATATTCCTCGGCTAAGTAGGCTAGAGTAACTTGCAGTAGTGCTGCCGGTGGCATGCGGCTGTTAACATGAATGATGTTAACTGCAACATGCTTGTTGACCTACTTCAAATGGTGAACTTTTTAACTATCGCGGTTAGGCACCTTTTGCGATTAGAGATTAACAGATCCTTAGTTAAAGATAATCGATTTTTTTAACTTGGAAAACTCAACTGTGTCGGTGGTTTGGGGAGTGTCGGCAGTGGAGTCCCCGTAGCAACACCCAGCAGCATACGTCTCTCGTCGGTGCAACACGTCACATGACCGCCTATACGCTGCGAAAGTTCTAGCTCCTCTGCCAATCTTGTGCCTCCTATCGTGTCTCGCTGTATGTCACAGGATGCTCTTATGCAACTACCCGCACTTTCATGCTTGTCTTTGCTAATATTTTGTGCTTACGAGTCAAACATTTAAGACTAGGTTGATGGTTTATGGGTGTTTGACGTCCCAAAGCGACTCAGGCTATGAGAGACGGCGTAGTGAAGGGCTCCGGAAATTTCGACCACCTGGGGTTCTTTAACGTGCACTGACATCGCACAATACACGGGCCTCTAACATTTCGCCTCCGTGAACATAATATTGATCTCCACATAAAAGGTATACGGATATTCAGTATCAACGACAGGGTGGTAGGGATTTGGCGCGCGATTTAAAGCTTGAGATCATCACACACAAACTTGGGAACACAGCGGACGTAGGTACCGGAACCCAAAAACATCTATTGTGTTCCTCTTTCAGCGCTGTCAGCCGTGATCTCCAGTTCAGGAATAAATTCATCTTCTCCTTGCGAGTAAAGCTGTGCATTTACTTCACGCAGAAAAACAATACACTGTATTTTATTTCGGACATGAAGAATGCATGATACAAGCACCGCCATTTGTGCTGACTAACAGCCTTTGGAACTGACGCAGGTGCTGATGTCAGCGTTGCTTTGGAAGCGCTGGATGCGCTGTCTGCCTCCTTCGGGTTTCGCCTGCACTCTACTAGGAGGTCTGGCCACGGCGACCGTCCTGGATGCCTTCCGCTTCTGGGCTCCAGAGCATGCGCTTCAGGTCTGTGTTTCAAGAACGTCACGTTAGGAGCTGGACGGGGCTTACGAGAAATCTGGTAAAAAAATTGAAAACAATTTGTTTCAATAGGTTATCACGCTTTACGTCGCGATACAGCCAAGACATATATGAAGCGACTGGCCAAACGGCATTTCTTCACGCATGACTTAAGAAAAGAAATCACGCTTCTTCAAAGCACGAGTATTATGATTTTTGAAAATATATACGCAAGAAAATCAACATCAGTTAAGGAAAGCGCTGGGGCGCAGTGCTAACAGTCATGTAGCCGTATAAGCATTCAATGCGTGATACAGTACCGTGCAAGGTCTACCAGGGCCTTGTCATGGTGGTGTAATTTTTACTTCACTAGATGGCTAACAGAAGGTGGGCTGGTTTCACGAAGTTCCTATTCGTATCTGCTCTCACATCAGAGGCCCACGGCAAGCGAGGAACGTAGCTCATGATCGCGCGCTCAGTCGATCGCTCGCTATCGTGTCAAAGGATTTGGTTCGCTCGAAACAGTACTCCGAAGAAGAAATAGGGGAACACCACAGCGAACGCGAGCGACGATTACGAGAAGCTCTATAGAGCAGCACCAATCTTTGACGCAAGTAAGATGCGCAGGCGCTGCAGTCGTCTGGGGGGGGGGGGGGGGGGGGGGAATCTGCGAGGAGTGCGGACCTTAGAATGCATGTAAACAAATGTTTTGGAAGTAGGTTATTGATTTCACAGGGCGCTTGTGAGGCTGTTATTTCGTTAACAAAAGTCGAGTACAAGAGCACCTGCAGCCGCAAATTCGGTGCAGACAGTTGCGGTCATATCTCACAAGTGGGGTCGAAACGAAGTACGGGTATGTACCACGCTGCGGATTGCACCAAGAAGAGCGTTTCGTCCGCCAGGATTCAGCAGTGACAAGTCTGGTATCATCACTAAAATAAAAGAGAATTGGTAGCATCACGGAGGCATCGCTATGCGCTGCTTTGCTGCAGTGTCAGGGATATCGTTGCCTGCGAGGCCGCATTGAGCGGGTAACTTCTGCAGCACAATATACTTCACAGAATTGGTGCATCAAGCAGCCCACTCTGCCCTACATGTCGTGTTCGCGAATATCTTGAATACTTGGTCTACTGCTGCCAGATTTTCAGTACACACCTCAAGGCACTGCTAAGTAGTTTAGGACATCGCAAGACGGCGCCCTGTGCCTAGGGCACGCCCTTCGACCCTGGAGTAATGCGGCTTCGGCAGCGCGTGAGACTAGAGCCTTACTAGTTGATCCAAGGTACACTGGTGTGACAGACACCTTTTGACGACCCGTTGTGTTTGTGAGTGCTTCAGTGTTGTGTATACTTGATTTCACCTTTCACCTTTTCTTTTAGTGCCGTGTCACTTAGAGTGGCCATTCCACGCATTTCGCTGTTGTGTGTTCGCTTGTCCTTTGTCTTTCTTTGCGCCCTTGTGTTTTTTCGCGCTTTTCGTCTTAAAGTGTCTGTCAGTTTGTCTGAAGACTTTCGTGGCAAGCTACTCACCTGCCCACCGTGTGCCGGGCAGCCTTCCCAGGTTCATACAGGGAGTCCAGGCTAACTTTAGTCAAGGGTTAAAAATGTGATATTTGTTGTAGGCCAGAGAAACCACTTACATACACCTACCAACCGGCTTGCGCATCACAGTGAATTTTTTTGCAATGAATTATTTATCAATTAAGATATTTTTATAAATTCCTAAATACTGACTTTAACCGAAAATGTGAATACCAAAGTTAGAGAGCACCTTCAAGAAACCTAATTCCATTTACTTGCGATAAAGAAGACCTCACGTGTATCTTTTTTCCGAGCTCTAAAGAAGGCCCGCGAAATACAAAAAAAAAATCACGTGACTAGCGCACTCGCGCGCCACGATTGTGCTGCTCTCAATCCTGGCTTGAGTAAACGAAATCAGCTGCTGGCAAGGTGTGATGACCCCATTGCTCCGGCAGGCCGATATGTCGACGGTGGTTTTCGACGCCCGCGCGAGTCAGTCTGCGATCGTGACGGAGCAACTTGCAGTGTAATTTCAGTGTGTGCCCTGTGTACCCTGTTAGTAATGTCCTACGGACACGTGAGAAAGTGTTCTCCCTTCCTTCTCTCTCCTTTATATCTCTCCCTCCGTTCCCCTTCTTACGTGTAATGTAACATACTGAGCGTCGCCAAGTTAACCTCCCTGTCTTTCCGTTCATATTTCTCTCTCGTTTATGCTAAGACGGCCACGTTAGAGTCCCTCCATGAACTATTAAGCAGAAAAGAGAACGAAAAGATGTGCTCGTAATGACATAAATAATGGGAACCAACAGTCACTGAAACCAAGGAGCATTGGGGGGCAGGCAGGCTTTTTCGCTCCATGATCGTGAGCTGGACTGAAAGCTCTTTTTCTGATCCTTTGCTCAATGCTAGCGTCCCGCAGGAAAGCCTAGTCTGATTTGTAACCTACTAGTCTAAAACTTACGAGGTGCCCTTGAACCTCCCTACGTGCGGAAATGCGAAAGCTATGTACGATCCGCCACCTGCGCCAGAACTGTGAATTCACTGGACGCACCTTTATACCTTGAACGTATTAGCTTTTGCACGTATATTACCTCGCGTTTTTCTGCGCTGAAAAGCCAAGCATCAATGAGGTTATTCATTTAAAGAAAAACGTTGGCTCAGTGTCTGGAGTTCAAATTAATGGTGCAAAGAATCGCGGCTTCTTTTTTGGAATATGTGTATCGACACCTGCTGAATATGCCGGTATGCAATGGACACGTAGGCTGCCCATTTATCTAGGCATCCCTTTGAGTGCCTATAAGCATAGTGCACATCACTGGAAAGACCGCGTGCCAGCTCTTCAGTGCTATGCTTAGACTTTTTTTCCCCCATGGTACCTCAATTTTTGGCAGAGGGCTTGCATGCAAGCTCTTTCGCTCCTCTAAAATTTATTACGTACTCCAAATTATACATTGCACAAGACTCTATATCCAGCGCTTTCTCACGGTTTTCGCTACGTTTGTCTGGGGTTCGTCTTTTGAATCTCTGAGGCGTGATAACGTTTTCCGGCCTGTAAGAGCAGGCGGCCTTGGTTTAGTGCACCTGTACGTCCGGCAAATAGTTTCGAGTTTCATGTTTATCCGTGATACTACACACCTAATAGGGCGGGAATTCTTGCAACTAATTAGTTCATGTTTTACCAAACCCTATTGCGTCTTCTAATGTTTCTAATCGACCTTGTTTGTGGGGCTTCAAGCAATAGGTGTTTTTTGGCTGCTTGTTTCCGCTTGTTCCTTTCTCCCCTGAGTTCCTGTTTTCAGTTCGTTTGCGCGGACGGGACGCCATTCGCTCATGTGGAGCATTCGCTCAGTTGACTGACGGCGCTGGTATCGTCATGACCAGGACAATGAGGCCATTTACCACATTACCAACATTATGGCTAACCCCGCATTGAGGCACATGAGTCACATCTTCCAACAGCTTCGCTGTAATGACAACGGAAGTGTTTGTACGCAAGAGTAAAACCAGCGAACGTGTGAAGCACCTTAGACAACACCATGGTAACGGAGCTCGCGTCAGTAATCATACAGCACTAAGACATGCTCGCTGGCAGTGTTCTATAATTTCTCGAGAAGACAAAAAAAAGCAGGGAGAATAATCGGAAGAAGAAACCGGTTTGCTATACTGCACTGGAGGAAAGTAACGAGGGGATATAAAGGTGAATGAGAAAATGGTGTAACAGGAAAATTAAGTCAATAGGCCAAGGCACTAAGCGGGAGATAAAATCACAGCCATTCCTTCAGTCGCTTCCTTCTCCTGCGCCATCCGTATACAGTCATGCACTCTGAACTGATTCATGCGGCCGTGCGCCATGTTTGGCTGGTAACCAGTCTCTTTTCTCATCGCAGACAATCCTGCCGGAGCCCGAGTTGCGAAGCCAGCAGGCAGTCACTGTCAGATTTATTTTGGCTGCATTGATGCTGGGAAACTTCATTTATTCTGGATTGCGTGATCTGGTGCTGTTCAAGCCAAGTAAATCTAAGGTGAGCTTTAATTCTGCCAGTTTCAAAGTTTCAAATTCTGTTTCAAAGAAAATTCTTTATAGGCATTTTGTATCTTTGTAGAAGTGTTTCTTGCTTAACTTTCCACTGAGAGGAGAAGGTCGCCTATATGGAAGTCGGGCGAATTACGCGTGATGTACTACATCGCTTACAGAGCGAGGCTGTGGTACAGCTTTAGCTCTCACTTGTTTAGGCTACAAGAAGGTAAGAAAATTTAGTTTCTCCACGTAAAAATGCAGTCGTGTGATGAAAAAAAGAGAAATGAAAGGGGAGAGGGCTCCTTACGGAGGCGTCGTAGGACAGTGATGGCTTGATGCGTTTTTTATACTTCTGGACGCGGCGCTTTCGTGCGCCACGTCTCCCTCTCATCTGACAACTGCAAGCTCCACCCAAGGTGAGCGGGACAGAGTGAAACCGCCACCTGCCAAACTAGAACGACACCTCCTACCAGCTAGTGGTAGGCGGGTCTTCAACCTTCCTCATCAGGCAAAGTTTTAATAAATGATGTTTTGCCTGGAAACTGATTCGTTGACTTCGTCCTCCTGTAATTCATTTGGTTGCGCTGTGGCCAAGCACTGACAGGGGGAACGTCTCTTTCAGAAGCGCTGCACCCTCACAGGAAATACGTATCTTAAGTTTTCGTCTATATGTTTTTAGCAATCGCTTCCCGATATTGGTGACCTGCGAGACTAACTTGTCATAAGAAATCAAACAATCTGGGTACGCGTCCTTCTTCGCCTCTACATG
This sequence comes from Amblyomma americanum, assembly GCF_052857255.1. Taxonomy (NCBI): domain Eukaryota; kingdom Metazoa; phylum Arthropoda; class Arachnida; order Ixodida; family Ixodidae; genus Amblyomma; species Amblyomma americanum. The sequence goes on from NC_135506.1 coordinate 88,544,578, forward strand.
TAGGGAACGCCGCACAGTTTTGTTCTAGGTACGTGCCGACATACGCCTGCCGCTCTCTTCAGCCTCATAATAATAATCGGCACGTGTGTAATATTGTCAACACGAGAAAGGTGGACATCGCACTGACTTCAAGGTCTGCTTCCCCTCCTGCTCATTTCAGCAGTGGGAGGCTGAAGGCCTTCAGAGAAGCGACTCGTGCTCCCTGAATCAGAAGTGGAGGTTTCAACACCAATCACTTCCTGCGGGAAGATCCAGGATGAAAGCCATGAGAAGTGTGGCATAATTTGCTAATGAGGACGAACTTTGTGCTATAAACGACGGCAGTCGGACTTGAGTGCTGGACCTAAGCTTGTCAGGACCTATGCTTAGTGGCATGGTCTCTGCATCAACGTATCCGGTGGTTTTACGATGTGAAGATTCACGGGAGTACCACACATCCACGTTCCAAGAGGGTTAATTAAACAGGCCCATATAACCCAACTAATTTCTTGCACACCGACTAAAAGTCGCAATAGAACATGCATGCGAAGAAGGTCTCTCTAGTAGCCTGGAGGACACTGTAGTAAATGCAATGAATGCTGCTAGAGGCTTACACACGCTGATTACTAGAGTGTGCACGGAATTTGGTATGATATTAGAACGCTTATATGTGAGGAGATAAAGGCGCGATAAATATTTTAATGGCTGCTGAGGGGCCCGTCGGGAGCAGCAGGAAATCAAACGACGAATGAAGAAGTTGGCAGACCAGCGTTGGAAACCGCCTTTCTCTCAGTCTCTCAACCCTCGAAGGCCCATGCACCTAACTTGGAGGACGGTGCGGGGCTTTCTCCACACTCGCAACAGAGACAACGGCTCTATGCCCTGTGTTTAAATGAATGTGGTCAGCAGACCGAAGTTGCAAGTGAATTCGGCCTGACCATCGCGAGGTCAGTGGTAACGGCCTGTTCTCAGCGTGTTCTTCCTGCGTGTCAGGAGTCAGCGGTGAATTTTCCCTTTTGTGAGGAACTCGAAGCTGCTCTTGTAAGAAAGGAAAGGACGTTCAGGGTCCTCGCAGCGCACAGCGCCTGCAGGAGGCTGCGTGTTGACTTCGTCCACGAGGGCGGTACATTTAAAACGCGGAAACGCTTACGAGTAAGAAGGAAATAAACGCAACTGGTAAAGCCAGCGTAGCGTTGCTTGGCGCAGTTTGACGAGCCATGGCATGCCACGGGCGAACGCACTGAAAAGTTGAAATTTCAACGCAGATAATGTCACCATCGAACCTGATCGCACAACAGGATCGTATGAAAAGAAGCCTGAGCATTGTCGCGGCTTTAATAGATGATTGCGTCAACGTTTCAAATGCTAGCGAAAAAAAGTCTTCATTTACCTACTAGCTTCATACATCTTATCTCAGAAGTCTGTCTAATACAAAAAAAAAAACGATGTATCTTCAGGATTACTCAAATGCACCTTCTTCGTGATATTCAAATACCCTGGTTTTACTTGCACGAGTCATTGCTTTCCGACGTTCCGACCCCACCTGTACCAACTGCCCAGCTTGGCGCACTCTCTTATGCCCTCCTCCCCCTTCCTCTCACCCCGGAGTGCACGGCTGTCGTCGGCGCAGCTGGATAATGAAGTTCCCCTGGTCTGCCAAGCGCGGCTGTATTTATACTGAGCGCTTTATCGGCGCTATTTTATCGGCTCGCGTGTCATTGTTTTTTTTTTCATTCTCTCAGTACAATCACTCGCTGTTCAAGAGCATGCGACGACGAGTCAGAATTTATTCGTGTTGTTAAATTCAAAAAGCAAAAAAGCGGCACTTGAATTTTCCACAAGGAGCAAGTAGACAATGCGAGATAGAAAGCAATAAAATCGTAGGAAACAGATCAAGTAAGGTTCTTTTGCACTTTTTCACGCTGCCACCATGAATGTTGCGCGTCGATTTGATTTTTTCAGTCTTGGCACTTGTCGCGTTTAGGCATACATGTTCCTGATTGTGTCAAGCTTTGGCCTTGGTTATTGACGGGTTGTCGAACCATAACTACTATTACTACAGATACTATTACTACTACTATACTACTGCCATTACTGCCACTGCTATTACTACACTGCTTGTAAAATTGCGTGCAATGTGCAGGCAACGAACTGTAATTTGAACTTTCAAGTCACCTTGGAAACAGTAGGCACCTGCTGTGTTTGTCGACATAAGATTTTCTTTCTCTTGCAGAAATCGAACGACGAGGATAGTTCATCAGTATTCGCTAGGCTAGCCTGTGTGGTGATTTATCCGTAAGTTAAACGAATCATATTTCGCTACTCTTTTTGGTTACCGTTGATACGTATGCTTTCAGCATGGGCATTCGCAGCTACCTTTGACACGTGACACCCCTGCATTATATTTGATTATTATTGTATTTATTATTTAATTTATTACATTGTATTTGTATTGTACTTAAATAGTATTCAACACGCCGGAACATGAGCACATGAGCAACATGAGCAGAAAACAATAATTTTCGGTACCCGCCAAGTACTCATGCTGTGGCCCTCGGAATCAACGGCCCATAATTAACACTAATGTGAAAATAATGAACAGTTCTGATGTTTCATTTCTTATGGACAAAAACCAGTATATAGCCCTGAATTTATGCAGTGAGATTTTTGTTGTTGAAGCGATATTTATTGCCTCAGGGCATAAAAACTATGAAGTGAGAGATGAGTAAGATGGTTAAATAAATGAAAAAACGTGGGCTGATTTGATGGAATCAAGAAGTGAACGATGATATGGACCCTGTGTCCAGGCAATATATCAATCCGGATTGTCCGGTGAGAGTCCCACTTCCGCCAGGTGCCAAATTCTCGTCGGCTTCAGCGCCGGGCAGTCCCCGGGTGTCCAGTCTGTGAGGCGGATATCCAGTGAGATTTTTTATTACGTGTTTTTATTAAGTTATTTTGCATTTTTTTCCTTTCCAAGGCATTGCAGAGATGCCATAAACAAGAAAAAACTGGCGAAAATCAAATTTCCAGTGATTCGAAGAGGAATACGGTGCAAGAGACTGCTTGACCATCTGGTATTCTTGCTGGATTCAAGGCGAGTTGTGCATGCCTCCGAAATCAGTAAAAAGCACATGTTCCGCAACAAGGGGAGAAGTGAGGCGGACTGGTGCAAGAAATTGCGGCCAAAAACAGCGCTTACCCCGGACAGAGGAAAAGGTGTCGTTGCAGAGGAGGGTGCGCCATGTCCCCACTTTTCTTTGTCTCCAGTAAGCGCTGCTTTTCGACTCCATGGAAATGAGACCCGAGCGGCTGAGATTCGATCCCACGACCTCGGGATCAGCAGCCGAAAGGCGAAGCCTCTGAGCCACTGCAGCGGGCCAGGATATCAGCCACTGAAAATACCTTTGCTACGCCTTAAATGACCACCCATACATTTTTTTTCCTAGCGCCGTTCAGGACTGGATTTCTATTTCGAGGGCCAGTTTCCAGTCCATTACTTTTTTTCCACGGTGTTGAACGGCGTTGTGGGAATGATTCAGTGATATGTTGTGCTGTTTGTTTAACTCTTTGTGATTCGATAATGCTTCCCTGTCTTATTTGCCGTGATTTACTGCTTTTACTGTAGTTTTGTATTGGCGCAGCTGCTTTGGCCAGAAATACAACTCACCACCTTTCTTGATAGGCACGGCCACACACCTAGAATATAATGCAGCCCATGTGTAGAATTAATTCCGAAATGAAGTAAAAGAAAAAAAATAATTTTTCGGCAGCTATAAAACGTGTTTTTTCTAATTTCCATGAAACTGTAGGAATGAACAAGTTTGATTTGCTTTATTTTTTTTGCGGCTGAATGCGTTGTAATCTAATCGGCCGTACCCCATAGTTTTGTAGCTCAGCCCTCCAACTTTTTTGTGTGTATTAATGAAGTGTGGTTTGATTCTGTCCTGTAATGATATGGTCTGCCAGGATTTTTGCGCTTGTTTAGCATTCGAGCGTGAGGCCGCTTTACTGGAAATTAAAGAAAAGCTAACATCTGGCAAGCGTTTCTAGACGCCTTTAGCTTGCTCTCCCTCGATTTGCAGTCTATGTACTGTCAAAACAAAAACAATAAATCAAATCAATCAAATTGCTAGACATAAAGGCTGTGGGTCCGACCAAGTGTGTGTGTAGTGGTTTCGAAAATGAATAGCAAAATGAAAAATTATGGCCTAGGACATTTCAGGCCTACTTGCCAACTAAATAAAAGATAGACAAAGAAACATATCGAGAAGAGACTTTATGCGGGTCCTTGTGGGCACTTCATTTTGGTCCCTTTGAGATAACGTGAAGGTAACTGTCCTTTTCGTTGCAGAAAATGTTATTCAAGACGTACTGCAGCATTTATTTCTAGTTTGCTGAGTATCCTTTGGATCGACGCGCTGCGCGTGGTTTTGTGCACGGTGGCTTACTTCGCCTGTCTGTTCGCAAAAATTCCAGCTCTTGAGTGAGTACAAATTTAAATTTTCAACTGTTGTGACAGTCCTTGCTGCGGATCCCGCTGAAAATGTCTCCGCTTGAGATTTCACAGAACGGAGCTGTCATAGCCATTTTTACCAACAGCATGACACCAGTGCGCTCACGGTTTAATAAAGAGATGTGAAAGCTGAATCCATGTCAAAGCAGCGCAAAAAGTGACCACAGAGTGAAATTTCCTCTAACGTGTTTTGAAGTGAAAGGCTGAGTTACCATATGCGGGGAATTATAAGCAGTGTTGTTTTCTGGCTTGCGTCGTATGAGCAGAAGAACAGATATGACTAAAGCTTCGAGAGTTATAAGTTGGTGAAGCTGCAAAAAAAGGTGCTCATTTTTATAGAAGAGCAAAGTGAAGTACTTTTAACAAATTTTGCTCATGTCAATGAGTAAAAAAGCCAAAAGGAAAACCAAACAACACTAGTTTTTAGTTCCTTCGGAGCACTTATCTAAAGATCCTAAAAAGTAACACAGCGAATTGGTATTCGTCAAGCGTGAACTCTGGGGCGGTAAGAAATACGTTACTCACCAATTGCTTCCAGAGGTGCACGGAAAACAGCTTAACGAGAAGATAGCGTCCACATCTCCCTTTCTGAAGCAACCAGGGTCACGACAATGCAGTGGCAATAAAGCCGTCAGATTTAAAACAATAATCTGAGGAGTTCGCAACAAATAAATGTCGCAACGCTCTAACACGGCGCCGTGTAGAATATTTACCTGACGTAAATTAGAAAGCCTATAACTGCGAAAAAAACAAACAAATGGCACCGTTAAAAGTGCATCAAAATAAACTGGAATACAGTACAAAGCTTATGATACAACGAAGTGGGAACGGTTGTAGGAGAAAAAAATTTACGAGATAAAAGAACTGCCCAGTGCCAATGTACTGGCTGCACAAACGTACAAGTAGGGAAGTGAAACACATTGCATTGCATATGCTATAATAATCTTGAAACAACGTGAATAGCCAAAACGCAGAAACGCAAAAAGATAGCAACACATTTTTTACGACTCATTTAAAATACTGAGATCGTATACGGAAATCATTATGTTAAGGAAAGAGACAGAAAATGTGCTGCAGATAAGAGAACATAGCTGAACAGTATCGGAGATCGTTAGCAATGTTCGCCAAGCTATTTTGAAGCAACGAAAATCATGGCGTACCTGGGCTGAAAACTAGAATAAAACTAAAGATTGTCACGCAAAAGAGGCATCAGAAAGGCGGAAGAGGCAAGCACTGGGCAGGGTCTCAGTTCGAACTGATTTATTTCTGAAAAGTACGTAGGGGAAACTCCAACACGTAGTACAAAAAAAGTCCACTGTGCGCCGACAAAAAAAAAGTAGACAAATCAAGGAATTTTACAAGCCGACATGAACGAATGATTCGTAAGGTTGCTAACAACTTCATTGAAAGGGTAAAAAGCGGGCCACCTGGCATTTATTCATTATTCTGGCCATCTGTAACGCTTCCGAAATTTCACATCATTGTGGACCTTTCGTTATGGAGAACACTTAAAGCAGTCATTTTTCCTATGGCTGTGAGCCGCATGAGAGCATCGATAAACGACTTCCGCTAAATGTTTTCCATGATTGTTCTCTTACCTTAACAAGCCATTAGGGCACCTGCCAAACTTCCCAAAGTGTTGCCTACTGGAAGAGAGTAGGATGGTACACTATACTTGTGTGCATGCCAAAATGTTATGTGAGTGTGCTGGTTGCCTGATTTGGTGTGCAGCGCTTTGTTTACTTTATTTTTTGCTTTCTTGGCACACGCGTTTGTTGCACAGCCTCTCAGTGTTCCGCAGCAGAGTGTTAAAACAATTGGCCCTGGTTCAACACGGCTGAACCTAGTTTGCAGGGCGGAAGCTCGATTAAGCATGGCCAGACATGGTGTGCTGTGGTTTAACTTTTTCTCGCTATATCCTTCACCAACGCACACGGTTGAGATTCTTGATGATAAGAATCACCAGATTCAGTCAGCCGTCTATGGCACACAGCTGCAGCACTTGTTGCAGTGTGCGGCTCCTCTTTGGCTATCTGCGAACGTCAAGCAAGCCTTCGCGCTGTTTATTATCCCATCAGATGAACGGCGAGTAACGTGGTTCAGCGCAACTGCGAGGTGAGCGCTGAATCACATTGCTCAACGCTGTTGCGAAGGCGAGTGAACGACGCCGGTCCCGCAAGGAGTAGCTGCGTCATGGCGCGGCGAGTCACTTGGTATGACGTCACAGCCACACCGCCGCTCCGCCACCTGGAGGTCATTCTTCGAAGCGACATGACCTCGAGGTTTTGCATTGGAGGAGTATAGCTTTCGTTGTGTTTAGTTGGCGGTTGTGCTCTGAGTGTAGCCTCTTATAGACTGTCCGATAGCTGTTTTGCACTACAAATCGTAGGTATGAAACACCGACTGAACCAAAAAATATTGCCATTCACCTGACTGATAGAAAGAAAAAAGTGATTTATCAAAATATTACTTTTTTTTTGGTTGTGCTAACCGTAGTTATGAAATCGAATTATTGCGGTTGTGTTGTGTGGAAGTTGGACCGTGAAAAATAAATGCAAAATAATGTTAAGTACAATGTGTGCTCTTGAGCCGAACTCTTCTTAAAGGTGCTCCATAGCAGCACTGGGTGAAATAGAAGGACAATTCCTCACATGAAGCACGTACGACTAAGGGTTTATTTCAAGTTTGTGTACTTTCGCGGCTAAATAAACAATAAAAGTTCCCATAAATAAAAAGAAGAGGAAAAAATGGGGGCCCGATACATTCTCACAGTTCACTTCCTAATGTGAAGTTAGAACAGCTGCTTTGCCGATGAGAGAACTGACCTGACGCAGACATAATGGTTCTCTGGTTTTTACACGGCTCCAAAAATTCTCTGCTTAGTCGACATGTGTGCTGCAAGTGCTCTATACTGGATGCCATTGTGCAGTGTTGCGGATTAATTTTTGACTAGCAGGTTTTTTTATGCAATGGCAGCATGCGGGTATTTTCAATTTTTGCCTCCATCGAAAGGCAGCCTCGAAGGCCAAGAGGATTGATCTCCCGGGCTTTGGTTCAGCTGAAGAATGCAAAATCCACTGATCCACCACGGCAGCTTTTTCTCATCATTTGCTTAGCAGCTCTATGCGTAACTTGATCCTTTTAATCGGTGGTACTCTCCGCGCATACAAGATTGGTGATTAAGATGGCCAGGAAATGCTTTGAAATGTTTCCAGGATTGATCACTAAGCTTTCATTTCAATACCTGCTGTTCGCACAGGGTACGTCGCACTAAAGAGCACGTAGGTTGGAAAAGAGGCGAGATGGTTGAAAGAAATATTGAAAGAGCAGTGCTAAAACAAGAAAAAAAATTTTGGGACCATAATCAACACATGCGTCTCGGAGCCTGTTTCGTGTCATCGCAACTTTTTTGCTATGGCACATTTTCTGCCATGACACTTTTTTTGCCATGGCAACATTTTTTGACTTGGCACTTGTCAAACGGAGACTATTAAGTGCGCCAACTGCTCGGATGCCCATAAAACGACGGCAGAGTGTACGAAAATAAGGAACGAACAATTTATACTAAAGAAGATGGTGAATGAAAATTCAACGCACCAAGAAGCGGCTACGTTTATTCGTTGACGTATGCGTCGCTCCCGACGCTGACGCCAGGAGTCGCAAACCAATCCTACTCTAGATTAACCGACGGCGCAGCTAGCGTAAGCTGAGTTGCCACAGCAACATGATTCTAAAATATACGACGTCTGTTGCAGTGTCCCAAGTCATCGCGAAGGCTCAGTCAGATGCGGTTGTAATATCAGCCTCCACTGGTGTTCAATGACCTTCTCTACGGTCAAATCCGTCAGTGTGGCATACCCCAGTTGGGTTGCAACTGCACCTGATAACATCGACAAGTCCGAAAATCTGCACCTGGTCTGTCCTTACAACAATCTCTCTCACTTTGGTATGGGCACACGATCTGTGCTGCTTATTTCCTACAATGAAACATGGGTTTCGGTAATGTAAAACACTGAAAAATCAGCCACCCGGTTGCACTTTTGAAGCCTGAAAAAGCTCTTTATGAACTTACCTCATATCGGCCAGTTGCCCTAAGAAGCTGTGTTGCAAAATTTATGGAGCGAATGGCATTGGCGAGGCTTGAGTGACATCTAGACAGCAATTCTCTTTATCCGGACATAATGACCGGGTTTCGGCGGGCACGATCGTGAATCGAAAGCATCATCGACCTTGTTGTGACATTAGTACACGTAAAACTTCGCCGCAGACTCGTAGCGGCTGTCTTCTTGGATGTCAGAGGGGCTTATGACAACGTCCTTCAAGACGCCATTCTTGATGCACTTGGCGACTTAGGTGTTGGCGGCTGGCTGAATCTGTGCATTGTGATCTACCTCAGCGGCCGCTCAGTTTGCATGTGTGCTCCTGATGGAGAGACCACGCGCCGTCAGGTCTACTGCGGAGTTCCACTGCGAGAAGTCCTCAGCCCAACCTTATTTAACGTTGGGCTGATTGGTTTGTTGAGTGAGCTACCAGCTAACGTTCACATCAGTTCATATGCTGATGACATCTGCAGCTCGGCTTCTGGTTCGACACGCCCACAAATGCGTGAGAGATTTCTGCGAGCTGTGACATCTACATCGAGATATCTACGGCGCCAAGGTTTATTCTTAGCTACGACACAGACTGACAAAGCGCAACGGAACTAGGACGAGTAGAAGAAACACGAAACACAGGACAGGCGTGTTTCTTCTACTCGTCCTAGTTCCGTTGCGCTTTGTCAGTCTGTGTCGTAGCAGTAAGAGCCAACTAGCCCACACCAAGGTCCTCTTAGAACTTATTGTTAGCACCGGAAAAGTGTGCTGCGGTCGCATTCACGCGCAAATCTGTTTCCGCTAGCCGATGAGGCTACCCAGAGCGGAGATATTTTGTCTCCCACCATAGATCTTCTGCATTATCGTTGACCGTGGTCTGCCTTGGTCGAGGAACATCAGTATGCCAAAGAAAATACTGACTAGCTTTTACCATGTTCTTCGCTTCGTAGCGGGCATGAAAAGGGGTCCAAAAGAGAGCTCTGTACTAAGACTACAGCAGACTGTGTTCGTCGGCTACATCCGATACAGCCTCCAAGTGTTCTCTAATTAGACATTTTTTGCTTGCAGTCGTTAGAGAGCGTTCAAGTTTAGGCGCTCAAGGCATGCCCTAGATTGCGGTGGTGCAGCTCTCACAAAGGCGCGATTGAAGAAGCACGTGCCTGGGCAATATCGATGTATTTGTCATATTACCACATCGAGCGTGTTTACCCTCACCCGACACCGATATCACCCACTGACCAAGATCCCGAGTGAGCGGCCGGATAGCAGTTTTTCAAGTGCACTGCGCTTCCATCAGCCTCAAATACAATCAGGCTATGTCCTTACATAAATCATACCGTCAAGCCACCGTCGGTGATGGCTCAGCCTTTGGTATGGCTGCATGTTTCCGGAATGCTAAAGAAATCTATGACATCAGTCTGTGCTCTGAAGCAACTTGGTCTTGCGTATATCTGGTCAGAATATCAGAACTATGTTCATGTATACAATGACGGATCAGTGCTCCCAGTCGCATCGACAGCAAATGTGCCGATACCCGCTCTGCCAGATAGCTCTATAGGTCATATTTCAGCATCAACCGCTGCTGAACTTGTGGCTCTTAGGGAAGCGTTTCGGCACATTTGCGGGGAACAAAAGTTGTGCATATTCATGGACTGCAAACCTGCACTACAAATTTTAAAACTGTTTCAACGCCACACCGGCTACCAATCTCTGGCAATAGAGACCACTGACCTCCTTTCATCTGCTAAAAAAAAAGGCCACTAAATTGTATTCCAGTGGATCCCTGGTCCCTGCGGGCTCGATGTATGTAACTGAGAGGGCCGATGCTGGAGCAAAGAACGCTGTCAGCAGTGACCTCCATACAGTTGTGCCTATCTGTACACTGGGCACCACTTGCATTCTCTCGAACTTTATGAGATTTCTCTCGAACTTAATGAGAGTGCGACGGCGCAATACTGGGACCAGCCAGATGTTCGGCCAATCTGGCTGAAAAGACTAGATGCGTGTATGAAATTTTGGGTACCGCATGGAATTCTGTGGCCTCATGTATGGTTGATGCATAACACTTTGTTGAGACGTCACTTTCACGCGAAAGCACTTACATTTAGTAGGACGAGTGGACCACTAACTGCTATACTGTGGCATGGCCGAGGCTGTGGAGAATGTGCTAGCGGTTTGTACAGTATGTGCGCGTCAAAGACTAACGTTGGATGCTACCTTGAAGCGTTTGGACAGCAGGCCATTTTAAGAGGGTGTGCTGCTAGGTGCTTGGCCGCAAAGTTGGCAAGCAGCCCAGGCAATGAATGAGGCAATGACCTTCAATGCTTCGCAAGATCAAACCGAACTTCAGTGCGTAGTGGTATGGCCCACGCTATGACAGTATGATCATGTTGTCATATGACGACCATTGGGTACCTGACTTTGACCTTTGTCCTTGACATTCACTTAGAGACAGTGGGCACGACAATGACCTTGAGTGCCTAACAAGGTCAAACCGAACTCCACTGCGTGGTGATGTAGGCCAAGCTATGGTGGTATGACAACGTGGTTATATGACTACGACCATGGGGTACCTGACCTTGACACTTGACCTTGAAATGTTATTTGAGACAGTGGAGACCATGCTGAACAGAACTTTTGCTGTATAACTAGATTCAAGCCACGTTGAACCCAAGCCATTTTCACGTTTTTTTATTGACACGGGTTTCGATAAGCGGTCGTGATGCAATCAAATATGCATGCACACTGTCATCTCTATTCTCACCATAACGACCCTCTTTCTTGTGCACCTCCCTTTTTCTAGCGCAGAGTGGCAGGCCAGATATGAATCTTTCTGGGCGACCTCTTTGCCCTCGTTTCATTAAATTTATCTAACATTCCTTGGTACATCGTTGCAAAAAACCAAACTTATTTCTATTTTACATTGGTTCCTAGAAAATTAAGTGTTTGGTCCCAAAACAACAATTGCAGTAGTGTCAGTTTTGCAAGTTTTTTGTTTGTGGTTTGGCGATGTCTAGTGACGAAAGCAGGTGCCGCCACGTGCGACAGAAACCTTTTGAACTTCAGGTGATCCCTTGTTGATCTCGTGCTGAATTAAATTAAAACCAAAGTGAACCCATGTATTTTGAGTTAACTCAACAGCTGCTAAAGAAAATTTAAGATGGTTGTAGTCAACGTAGTCTATATTGAGGATATTAAGTTTATCTTCAGTTGCGCTATTACAGAGCATAAAGATATTAAATTTAGGCTCGTAGGTGCATTAGTTGAAACGCCGAAATGTATTCCTTTTAGGAATCATTTGAAAAGAGAATTACTTCGCTGTATTGCATATTGCAATATATAAGGGCTACCATCTGACATAAGTTAGAAATTGCGCGAAAATTGCGTATATTGTGATAGTCATAAGCACTGCAGAGCATTACAGTGTTCTGTGTTAACGCGTGATCTCATCCAACCGCTCACAGTAAGCGGGTTTCTCCAATAAAGAGACACGTGATCTCATCGAACTGCTCATAACCATCGGGTTTGTCCAATAAAGAGATTGTCTTGTTCCATGTATAAGTAGTTTTTGGTTTTCAAAATCCTGTGGAAGCCCACACATTATTATTTTGATAGCTAAATGCTATTCAGATAGTGCAATGGCAAGCTTTGAATCCTGTACTTCCAGTGAAGTTAAGACTGCGTGAATAGGATGAGGCAAAGCAACTTTTATAAGACCACGCGGGCGCAGCCGTGGCTTTCGTTTTGCCTCTTCTCCATGTTATATTCGCACAGTTCTTACCTTTCCTCGAAATGAACCCACTAGTTTGCAAGAAGGTTCTACTATAGTTTTAATTCTTTTTTCGGCTTTTTTTTGGAGGCTATTGAGCCGCAAATTGCCAGGCATTGGCCTGAACTGTGTGCAAAACATTGACTTCTATGATGGCCAGGAAAATCAAGTAAGCGGAGCACCCATGCTCTGTTTGATTTCTGTTAGCATCTTCTGCATAAGAAAGTTAACAGACTGTTGACCAAGGTCATGCCGATTTCAACGAGATTATTGTTGGACGCGCTCAAACACATTATTTGTTGAGTAATTTGTGTTTAATTTATGCGAACTCATGCCTCATGGCAGTCGATGTGCCTAAGCCTAACCAAATGAAATCAGGGCTAACTTATATATGCGTCGTGTAAACACCGCCTTATATTATGCGCCTTAAGAACACATGCAGCACCTGTTAAGACTGTATACTAAACCACTGAAACTATTCCTTGAACAGAAAAAGGGCCAGTGGTCCAAAAGGCTCTTTCAGCACATATCTTCTGCGGAAGATACCTATGTGAGCACATAAACAGCAGCGCTGAATTACGGATGAATCACGGTCTTAAACTAACCGAACGTCGCAAATGAACTTGTTTACTTCTGCTGCGCACAAAATAAATACGCAATAACAATATTAATTCACATAACTTTGCTGATCGGCAAGCTACTACCTGCGCAGATCCAGGCACACTTGTGGAGGAGTATATAAGAATGAAGCTGAAGATTAAAAAGTACTCAACTCTCAGTTCAAGTTATAGCCTCGCGTGTAATGTTCCTCTATGCTCGATGATAGTTGTCAAGGCAAAAGTTTATGTATTTATGTACACACACACACACACACACACACACACACACACACACACACACACACACACACACACACACACACACACACACACACACATACATATATATATATATATATGCACGCGTGTGTGATTGTGCGTATGTGTAAAGCAGGCTGGGGGCTGTCAGCGTCACGTAAACGAGATACTGCGGCAGTAAATGTATGGACGTACCGCTGAAAATTGCATCGATAGTCAACCTACCTGGCGCAGTAGGACTGCATTCACATCAAATGTTTTTCTTGCCACAGCAGAGAGTCAAAATGCTGTGTTAAGTCAACTCAGAAATTTTAACATGAATTCAACATGAAATTAATGCAGAAATTGTGCTCAGAACACTCAACTCTAACACGGTGGCCACTTTTCCGTACAAAATCTGCGCTGCTTAAACATTCTACCAACACAATCTCTTCCTGCCGTCAACATGAATTCAAGATCGAATGTTGAGTCCGCTCAGAACCTCAACATGACCCAAACAAGAATGTTTGCAACGGCTACAGCCAAACTCACTATCAATAACGCCGGTAGCGTAGCTGTTGCATGCCTTGATCATTAGTTCCAGAGGTTCAAATTGACAGGCATTCAGTATGTAAAAATAGTGAGATGAAACCGCTGAAACACGCACGCTGGTGCTGGAGGAAATGACTCCTGAAAATGTACCGAGGATCCTGCAAGGATCCTGAGGTCAATCCACCCATGGTTGTCTTCTGTTGAAAACACACATTGCCATTTGACGAGGAGCTGATAAAAGGCATTTTGAGAAGTAAGGTTCGCCGGGATTCCTCATATAATGTAAAACGCACAATGAATTCTAGATAAAAATTTTATACCGCGGTCTTGTTTTCCAGATACATTATTAACAGCTGCGGCAGCGTCAACATGCCTACGGCTTCTCTGCTGTTTGTCGTGACCTGCTTAGGTGAATGTCTGCTTTCGATGTATACCTTGGAACTGCTGCAAGTGTCTGGATGCCGAGCTCGTGCTGTACTACAAGCAATCGTCTACAAAAAGGTGCGACTCTGTACGCTTTGAAATCACTGCCATGTGATGTTCGCTAGAGGAAAAATATAACTTGCAAGAGTGGCAGATCGGGCTAGTTGGTAATTTTCCATAATGCGATACAGCGCGAATAAAGACGGGGACGAAGCGAGACAAGACACCACAGCGCTGTGGTGTCTTGTCTCGCTTCGTCCCCGTCTTTATTCGCGCTGTATCGCATTAAGGAAAAATATCCTCTGCGATTTGTCGAAATTTATCTTTTGTCTGCTTCCGGCCAAAGTAACTTTTCCTAAGCCTCACGCTCATGTGTATAGGCTTAAGCTTATTGCCGTCTACGACCGCACTTTTTTCATGCGCTTATGTGTTAGTACCATATTTATTGTTCTGTGTTGGGCCTCCAGTGGTTACTATAGCAAGTGCCGGCATGTGCAAATGGAACGGACAGAGTAACGCGCGGCCAGCTGGTGCCGCCACGTGCGACAGAAGCGCAGCCACACTTGATATAAATAACGTTGAGGATCGCAACGTTCGCTAGTTTTGTAGCGATATCTACATTACGATAGCATTTGGAGCCTTCGGCGTGGCGGTGGCGGTGTCGCCACCCTGTTGCTGCGCCTCCACGCTGTCACGTGGTTGGCCACGTGGTGCGGAGCACCTGCCGGTGGCGCAGCACCATGGCTGATCACGTGGTTCGTCACGTGGTTGGTCACGTGACCAAGTTCCACAAGACCAGCTGTAGCTACTGCATCACTCCAGGTTTAAAGAGCTAAACAACCGCCATTTTTGTTCTGCTACTTTTGTAGCGTGCCCCGCACATCCACTAGCGGTCACTGGGGGTAACCGCGCGATCGGAGAAACAAGGACGCAGCAGGTTTACTGAGCTAACTTGTGCTCGCAGATAAACAATACGGCGATGCGGGCGGTGCGGCGAACGCTATAGCGGTCGCCAAAACACTAATTCAGCTCCGCGTGTGTAGCCCGCCGCGATGGCTCAGCGGTTAGGGCGCTTGGCTACTGAGCCAGAGTTCCCGGTTTCGAACCCTACAGCGGTGGCCGCGTTTCGATAGAGGCGAAATGCAAAGACGCCTGTCTGCTGTGCGATGTCAGTGTACGTTAACGATCCCCAGGTGGTCGAAATTATTCCGGAGCCCTCCACTACGGCACCTCTTTCTTCTTTCACTCCCACCTTCCTCTCTTCCCTCACGGCACGGGTTGGGTCAACCTAGATTCGGGAAAGTTACTGATTTCTATCCAGAAAGGAAAACGGTAGCGCCGAAAAACACACAAACACTACATGAACGACGCCGGACAAGTGTGAGTTTTTCGGCGCTACGGTTTTCCTTTCTTAATCGAAATGAACCATCTAGCCCATATAAAAGTTCTAAACTATGCGCCTTTTCTTTTCCTCAAAAACCAATATTCAAATTTTTTCCCGCTTGTCTATTCGCTATTTAAATCGAATCTCGCCCGCTTCTTTCTTGCTTCATCATGAAGTAATCACGCGCGCAACCTGTACATATTTATTATTGTGTAATAGTTATTGTGCATATTACCTCTTCCCCTATCCTTTCTTCCTGTCCACACACCTCTTTCATTTCATTGCTCCATTCTGCCTGCTATCCTTTATTTCTGCTGCCCCAGCTCAGGTGCTTCAGTGTCGATGGCAGATGCCGGCGCTAGCAAAAATATTTTCATTCCTTTTTATTATTATTTTAATAAACCACTTACTACTACTACTACGCTTCTTTCACACGTGGTAGTACGAGCTGGCTGGGCATTCCTCTGCGCGTTGCCTCAACATGGCATACAACACATACTAATTTATACCCCAATATCCCGAATATCTACTATGAGCAAAGTACTCATGTTGATGCCATGATTTTCTTGATGCGCCTTACATTACTAATTAACGCTGACTGATGCACGCATAAGCCGGGCTAGTTGAATGTTTCAAAAATAGGACAAATAGCTAGCAAAACTACAAAATTAGCTGTAGACTGCTTCCAAGTGTTGGGTACAGGCATAGTCTAATTTGAGGGCGAGACTATTAAACTAAAGAAGGGTGGTTAGAATATATACTGGTTGAAATTCTTGCCAAAAATGTAGTTGGATTACTTGACTACGTGCTCGCCAAATTGAACGCGAAATTTTTTTCATTAATTTAAGACATATTGAAAGATCACATTAAAATAACAGCGTTTTATGCTCCAAGATTAAAGAAACACTAAAATATCAGCAACAACATATTATATGGGGGTCTACGAGAGAAAACATACCACGCTCAAGCTGCCTGTTATTGTGAAGAAAGAACCAAAAGGTGAGCGATTGTTAGAACGCTTAGTGTTGCCTGTTTCCATTAAAAATAACACAGATAAAGCAAGTTACTCGTATATTCTGCTGTATTTCTTTTTCTTAATGATAACGAGTGCATTCTTACATGTAGAGATTTAAGGAATGAATAGCTATATTAACTCTAAATACTCTTTGTGATGCTGTATGCCTGCAAAGAAAGGAAAGGATGAAAAAAAAAACCCTTGAGAAAAAGATTGTAGCCTTTCCACTTCCTCTGTTCTTACTTTATTTCCTGAATAGCCTTCTTACAAACATTCCTTTTCTTCCGACTGAAGGGTGTTTACATTTAACAGACTTTGTTTAGACTTCCTTTCTTCCGATAAGAGAT
Organism: Amblyomma americanum; assembly: GCF_052857255.1. Taxonomy (NCBI): domain Eukaryota; kingdom Metazoa; phylum Arthropoda; class Arachnida; order Ixodida; family Ixodidae; genus Amblyomma; species Amblyomma americanum. The sequence goes on from NC_135506.1 coordinate 88,561,490, forward strand.
GTCTAAGCTGACTGTTAATACAGTCCTTTCTAATGACCGAAGGAAACTCACTTCGAACTTTGTTCTGACGTATGTCAGGAAAATAAATGCACATTCTTCACATCTCCTTGAGCTAATGGAAATAAACCGCAACACAATGCTTTTTCTCTATATATCTGTATCCTTCGCGTTTATTCTTAATATTTAGCTTTAGATGTATAGTTTCTTTTCAATCGCAGAATTTCAGTCTGAGTGGGCTATTAAGCCTCTCGCAAAAGGATAAACCGTGCACGTCTTTCCTTATGAGTAAACTGAAACCAACTAAAATGCATTAAAATTAAATTTTTAAGTCTTACCTTCTGCTTTCTACTTGTAGTGTACAGGCATAGTTCGGTTATTTTTGTTGTCAGTCTAAGAGTCTCAGTTTGTGTAGACCCTTTAGCCGCCTGTAAAAAGAAACATGCACTATCCTGGTGCTTGTCTCTTCGAGGTAACAGGGAAGCCGCGTATTAACGAAGAAGTTCCCACGCAAAAACGTAAACAGTAAACCGCGCTTCTTTGTAGGTGGAATAAAATGTACGCATCAAGTACGCATCAAGCTCTGGGTGACCTTTGCGTTAGCACACCTTCTCTTGCCCTATCTGGAAAAGAACGAGCGTACTTGGATAAGCGCGTGAAAAGCGATTAGCATTCATTTCTTCTTCCCCTTTGCGCACTGTATTTGTTTGGCACCATGTGCATATATACATCTGTATCTGTATATATACATGCATATATACATGTAAAGCCATCTGTATATTCATGTACAATTTCATGAATAAACATAGTTGAGAGTAAGCGCTGTGTGTGTCTTGAGTGTCCTTTCTACGTCCGCGTCTTTTGCGCTGTTTAAACCAAGTATGCACCACCAACTAGCCCGCACGTCTACCCTTGTCGCTTTAGTTCCTGTTCTTGTATCGTGTCTCATTCGCTCAGTACTAACCTTTTCTGTTGCCAGCTTTTAACAGAGTACTGCCGAGAGCGGTGGCGATTTTGTTCGACGAGCACCGAGCACGCTTGTTACGACTGCCGCGGCCGAGTCATTCAGTTCTCTGTGGCTCCAAATCATCCCAGTTAATTATTTCTTTTAAAAGCCTTTTCGACGTTTTTCTGACTGCCGCACTGCCTTCAGCATTACGTGATAATATCTCTAGAAAAGTAGAAGTGAACGTTTAGACATCAGCGATGCGTAACTAAATCCACCTGCTAGGCGGCAATTGTCAAGAAAAATGGAATATAATATGTGGAGAAATGTCGATTACAATCTAGCTTAATTTTAAATGCAGTTTTGCTGCTGTAATTTAGGTCTGGCTCTTAATATTTCTGAGTAACTCTGTGCCAGAAACGATACATAATTGAAATTCGTTTCGCAGAAAAGCAACTCTACAGTTCATAATATCAGCCCACATATTTACAAAGATTGTCCAGGTATTGAAAAAGGCACTTATCTAAGTAGCCACACTGCACATCGGAGAAACTAGAGAACAATATAGGGACTAAGAATTAACACCGCAGTATTGTATTTATTTAATATTTTTTTCTGAACACAGCCCTCAACTGAATGATCCGAATACCTTGTGTATGCATCTGGTTTTGGTAACGTTGTTGAAAGAACAACTTCTTCTACCATTTCCAGGTGTCTGTTTGGAACGTTTACCAGAGCTTTACCGAAATATTGTAACGTTAATACTAACCAGTTGTAAATTCTTTTCTTCTTGCTTTGTGTATGATTTGTGTATGATAGGTTGCTTTGGTGACATTTTCCCAATATGTTATTTGTATGCAGTATTCTATTTTGCTTATCCTCCTTAGAATGTTGCCTTATGGGAGCTGTAGGTATCTATAAGGAGACATAACGTATTTTCTCATGCAATTCTCATTCTAAAATCACTCCGTGAGAAAACGGCATCCTGCAGTTCTCGCCAGAAAATTATTTCTTCGAGTAGGGTCGGTCTATTACGTAAAGGGGCACTAATATCACGGCGTTAATCCGACAGGTGACCGGGATGTCCTCGAGTACTCGTGCTCTGTACCCTGCTGGCCGCATCACTTCGATACTGGGGTTCGACTGCTTCCAGGTCTGCGCTCTGGTGTTTGCAGCGCCCATTCCTTTGGTGGGACTCCTGACGTTGCCTTTTCTGCTCTGGATGCTGGCAGCAAGGGTGGGCTTGGCTCCCGCCTTGTGCTGCCTCGCATGGATGCTGTTCGTGGTCAGCCTACCTTTCACCGCGACGCCCACGCAGAAGCGCTTTTGGGTGAGCGGAGGGTGCTTCAGGAGGGAGACGTTTCAACACGGGAGCATTAGACTTCACATCATGCGACAACATATACAGTGACAACATTGTGCATGGCGTGAAAGAATTGACAAAGACACATAAACGTGTAGCATCAACGTTGCTTCTATTGCGGTCTCATTCCAATGTTGAGGTGACATAAGCCTTCTCCCGATTTTTTAGCCAGCATCCCTTAAAGGTGTACACTCAATGAGCTGCAGCGAGAATACTAACACAGCGAGCCTACGCCAACGGGAGAATCAAGTTTGCATTCTGAACACAAGCTGTGTATTTGCAAATAATGGCAGAACGCTCGCCTTGAGGTATGGTTCTCATGCCCGCTAATACACTTTTTTTATGCACGAATGCAAGTGCACAGGGCGAAAAGTATCCACTGAAATAGAAATATGTTGAAAGGCAAGGTTTTAAAAGAATCTTTCTCCGTGTTTTTTTTGCTTTCTTCTCCTTTATGGACTTAATTTTAGTCTGATTCACAACTCTGCCCCCATAGAGGGTTGGAATGTTTATAATTTTTAAGTAACAGAGCAGCCTTAACAATGCGCTGCTCACTCATCAACCGCCAACTAATCTTCAACAGTTTATTAACTTTGTTGCTCAGAATAGAATTTGCTGCATTATTGCCCAAGATATGAGACCAAGAAGTGCGACATGCCTAATTGGGCTTTATCGGTATTTGTCCTTCGCAGTCTAAAACATGCAATGCAAGAATTGCGACCCTACTGGTCACTTTCGAAAACATACAATATGGAAACTTTTTAGCCATTTCACGCAACATCGAGTTTAAAATAAGCGGTTTTGAATCGAACCCCCTTGAACACAATTATGAGGTTTTGATGACAGTGACAAAGACACCCAAAATGGAGCACCATGCTGCGCCTTCTGGTCGTCATATTCGAGCAGTCATTACAGGTATTCCTAATCCAGTTACAGTCAGCGGAACAGAGATTCATTACGATGAGGTATATGAGCCTCACAGAATGTCCTTCAAATATATGCAGTGGACCTTTCTGTAATGACGATGAGGTCAACCGCCTAGCACCTGGTACATCGTTTAGCAGGTGGACGCTAGCCTGTGCAAAAGAATTGACCGTGACCTCTTAAGAATGTCTCGATGATCTTGGCTGGAAAACCTCTTTTAAGGACATTAGCCGTTTCGTGTCTGATGGCGCAGCTACTAGTTAATTCATTCTGAACTGGAACTTAGCAGGTGGAGTAGTATTAGTATATGCAATTAGCGTACAGAATACACACAACGAGAATATTCTGGCCGCTCGCACACCCAGATTGAGCAAAGGGCGAGTGTAAGACATGGTTCCGAATTATATGGAGATCATATTATAATTATATATGTTTTTTTAGGGAACACGAAATTTCATATACGGTCTTGCTGAAGCCGACATGACGTTTGTGAGTCATTGCCAGACTGCTTGAAACGCGCGCAGAGCACACCGAAGTTCTGACCCCAGATTGTATCACAAAAAAATTAATAAAACAGAGAGGTATACTAAAGGCAGATAAAAATTCAACAAAGAAAAAAATTTTAAGGACAATTGCAGTTCTCTATAATGCGAAATTTGAGCGCAGCTCTGTGGGTGTCTCAGGCTCTGTAGGCTCAATATATTGCTTTGCTGGGGCGTCGGCACGCCTGGCTGCAATATTGGATCGATAGTAGTATTAGTTTAAAAAGACAGCGATTTCAAGTGCACAGCACGCGAGAATGTGTATATTAGTCCCATATCATTGTTAGTAGAAGACGGCGGCGACATGCAATGCACAACGCCAGAATGTGTTGCAGTTCAACACGAGGCGTAACGGACTCTAGCGTTAGCCTAGTGCTCTCTGTCTGTGTAGGCTCAGTGTTTTGCTTTGCTTGATCGTCGGCACGTCTGGCGACGACATTAGTTCGATAGCAGCATTAGATGATGAAGACGACGATGCAGAATGCACAGCGTGAGAGCGTTTTGCAGCTTAACACGAGGCACAACCATTACCTTGGCACCAGTTCACCCTGTTTTTTTTTTTGCTCTCCTCACTTAAAAGTGCACTAAAGAGGAATCTGAACTCGTCTTGTTACCGCGGGGACTCTATCTACACGTTCCGGGCATTCTTAGAAACTTCGAATTATTCTCCTGTGCGGCCGATTGCCCTAGAAACAATTAAATTCAAACAGCGCTAGACAACAGGACCAGAAAGAGGAGGAGACAAAAACGGCGCTGAACTTACAACTGATTTATTTGGAGTAATAAGTCAATTTATACGTACAAAACTGGACACACATGCGCACGGTCATACATCAATGATGAGATAAAAAATCCAAAATGCCAACATACACACGTGATGTATCTTCCTTCCAATCTACCCTTTGTGCAGCAATGTAATTTCTTTCGCTGACAAAGTTAAAGTTTTGCTAACGCAAATATAAGATTTTCTGATGATATGGAATGCTTCGGCAACTTCTCTGGTAGTCTTTTCACTATTAAAAAATAACAGTTTTTTTTATTTATTTATTTATTCAAATGCCCTCAGAGCCCGAAGGCATTAAAGAGAGGAGTGGGAAGGACATACATTAGGTCAGATGCAGTGCAGCAGAAAAAAAAAATAGAAGAAATGAAACCGCGGCGAAAAGTGAACAAAACAAGACAAAAATAAGGCAAGAGTAGGCAAGGGGAAAAAACAACAATTCCCCCCAAAAAAGAGAACATTTCCGGCAGACAGCAATAAGACAAAGAAAACGAACGCAAAATAAAACTGACTAAATCTACAAACAAAGATTACACAGGGCAGTCTTAAAAGAACTTGGATTAGAAATATCGAAAATGTGCCTGGGAAGGTGGTTCCAACTGTCAGAAGTTTCGGGGACAAAGGAAGAAAAAGCGTGTTTAGTATGGCATGACAGGAACACCTACTTTCCGAAGATTATCAATGCGGCCTTAAACATATGTAGAGGTAGTTAGTAGCCGTCTCTTAAGGACAGGATTGTAGTAATAGATGTTATGAAATAGGCATAATCGCGAAATTTTTCTGCGGAGTGAAAGAGGTGGCAATGACAAGGTAGTCTTCATAGCAGTAACACTGGAGATACGGTGATATTTGGAAAGTATGAAACGTGACTCACGGTTTTGAAAAGATTCAATTTCAGTAGCTAATGACGACAGGTCAGGGTTCTAGATAGATGCTGCACATTCCAATTTAGGCCGAATAAGCGTTTTATAAAGGAGCAATTTTATTGAAGTAGAAGAAAGGTAGAAGTTTCTGCGCAGGTACCCCAACATGCAGCTAGCATTGTTAGTAATAAATTCCACGTGCAGATTCCAAGAAAGATTAGAAGTTATGTGCACACCAAGGTACTTATACGAGGACACAGTTTCCAGGGGGATATTATTAAGGTCGTAAGTGGCTATTAAAGTGTTACGTCGAGGAACACGCAAATGTTTACACTTATTAATGTTAATTTACATGTGCCATAATTTGCACCATTCTGAAACTTGGTTAATATCAGATTGAAGGACAGAAGTGTCAGAGGCGCTGTTAATTTCACGGTAAGCAACGCAATCGTCGGCAAAAAGATTTACGGAAAAAGCAACGTTGTTAGGCTAGTCATTAATATAACGGAGAAAAAATAGGGGCCCTAGGACAGAAAGTTCTGTGTCGTAAAAGAAAGGAACGAATTTACACACGCTTCAATTCTTTGCCAGGGTCGTGTCTTTTTTATCCAAATAATTGGCATGCTCCATGAGTCTAGTATTAATGCAACGGCCTGTCTGGCTTATGTAAGTAAGGCCACATGATAAAGAATTTTAGTAAACAACGCCCTTCTTGCAACTGATTAACTTATTGACATGATTTGCCTTGCAGGCAGTGTTCTGTTTAAAGCCTTCTTTCTTCCTCTGAACTGCTGCCCCTTACTTACCCAGCTTATTAGGAGCAGAAAAAATGACCTTATCGCCATACTTGGCCCCTACTTTCTTAAAACGATGCGACAGCGCGTGCACATAAGGCACGACCGCATTTTTTTGCCTGTAAACATTTGCTTTGGGCTGTCCCGGACACTTCAGCGCTTTTATAATCTCATTTGCACCAGCCACATCTACGGGTTCTGGAAAACCGGCCTCTCTGCAACTCTGTGCTTGAACTGAAAGACTACTATACCTTTGATGAATACAAGGTTTTTTGACAGCCGAACCAAAACTTTTGTTGCAATTACGGATTTTACAAGCTTGGAGTGACAAGACGCGTGGCTAACAAGATGTTTTTCACTCCTGCGAGCGTATCGCCAGCATACATGGTTAGACAAGAAGGTCAATATCAGATCTAAGAACTGCGGTATGTCCCTCTGAGGGATCTCATGTGTAAACCTCAGTCCAGACCCGTGCTTAGAAAAAACATCGAGTAACTCAGGCGCACAATCAGTATCCAAAGACCTAACTAGAATCAGGAAATCGTCCACATATCGAAAATTTTGAATAGACCTTCCATTCATGTCATGCTCAACTTTTCTGCCAACATAACTTAGCAAAATGTTGCTATGAACTGGGGCAATTTTGGCACCAACACACACTCCAGACTTTTGCTTAAACACTATCTTCCTACTTTTTTAAAACAGAACAGCGTGCACTTTGACAGGGACTTCGAGGAATACATGACACAGACGAGCGCTGTTTTTTTGTTTTTTTCTGGGAAGTGATGCGCGGAGCTGGAAAAGGGTTCGTTGCCACAAGAAGTCAGCCGTGGAGTTCGCTAAACCAGAAAATTCTTTCCATTTCTTCTTTCTATGCGGTGGGGCTTCGGTTATTTGCAGCAGAAGGAAAAGGCTGCGCCTGTAAAACCGAGCTTGTCTGTTCCATTCAGTCTTCAAAATGCGGCATATTCTTGAGCAGTGGCCCTGCGAAGGCTGGAATCCACCAAACAGCTGCAGAACGTATGTTGTAACATGTTTTTCCTTAACGAGAAAAGCCAATGAACGAGCGTTGCGTACGGCGACAGCAATGTAGGTGACAAGAATACATGGATGGACGGACAGACAATAGGGCCGGATGTACTAGAAATGAAATTCGTTAAAACGGATGCTTGGGCGAGTTGGTAAGTCATTTTAAAACAGAACAGCGCGCACTTTGACAGAGACTACGAGGAAGACACGACACAGAAGACACGACGGAAAACAAAATAAAAAACGACGACGACGAGAACACTTCAAAATTTTGCCACAGGGCTATGGTATCTTTTCAACAAATGTCTCCTGACTGTGAGATCTTAGCACTAGACTTTTACTTCCTGGGTGCTCTCCATTTTCAATAGCAAATTGTAATTTCCCCAATAGAGTCCAGGATGCTAGACGTCTGGACTAGTTACTCGTTAACTGTAAAAACCCAGATCTCGTGGCTGGAGACTTCAATTCTCACCATGTGTCGTGGGCTTTTAGGACTAATACATGCGGCAGGCGCCTTTGGGACTGGGTTTCTGATCACAACCTGATGTGCTTAAATTCAGGTTCGACCACTTATCTTCGCTCACACACTCAGTCTGTTTTAGATCTTACGTTAATTAGTCCTGGAACTGGCGCAACGAATTGGTCGACTGTTGATAGCGGAACCTCAAGTGACCATATACCTATTCATTTTGATATCATATGTCGTGTAACTCTTGCGTCTTCTCATTTGCAGTCACATGTAAATTATGACAGATTTCAGACGGCGTTGCGCTCTGCCCATGTTTTAGTGTCTAACATCGCCGAGGCCCACCAGTTAGCAAGCATATGTCTGGCTATAGAGGAAAGCCGTAAAAAGTCGTTGTTCCTGGTGAGGCCAACAAAAGGGAATTCTTCTAACTGGTGGAATGCGGACTGTACAAGAGATTACAGGCGGAGGAAGGCAGCATGGAAAAAGCTTCTTCATAACCAATGCCCGAATAACTGGAGTGAATATAAATTTTTTGCAGCCACCTTTAAACGCACAGTTTCTCGCGCCAAGGAAAAATATGACTCAGAACACTTCGATTATCTTTCAAAGGCGGGCAACCAACGTGCACTATTCGGTTTTCTACGGTCTAGGAAACAGCTCATGTCCTCTCATAATTTTCAGTCATTAGTTATGTCTCCCGAAGAAGCTATCCAGGCGGTTGAATTAATTGCCACAGGCCTGCAAAAGCGGTTCTCGTCTTTACTACCTTTGCGCCATTGTTGTTTGCACCAGTCCTGCCAAATGGTAATGCCTCACAAGTAAATCTATCAGAGCTTTCACAAGTTGTCCAGAGATTACCAGCTTCTGCTCCTGGTCCTGATGGTGTTACTACAAAGATGCTCAAGATTCTCTTTGAAGAGTCTCCCAAACCCTTATTGCACCTAATAAACTACTCTCTCAAACACCCTTGGATACCTTCTGAGTGGAAGCTGTCCAAGGTGATCCCTTTACTTAAAAATCAGGGTGAATGCTATGAATTCGATAATATGAGGCCAATTTTTTTAACATCAAACGTGGTAAAGTTGATAGAAAGGGTGTTACTAATTCGGTTGACAGCCATTGTGGACCGCAAAACTATACTCAGCCCGTGCCAACTCGGTTTCCGGCCAGAGTATTTGATATGGAATGTACATGCTGATCTTGAGAGCAGAATTCTCCTTGCTCGTCGTCAACGCCTGGTCGCAGCTTTGGTTACGTTAGACGTCGCCAAAGCTTACGACAGTGTAGAACACTCCATCCTGATACATAGGCTAGAGTCTCTTCAATTTCCAGATTATATAGTTGCATGGATATCTGCATTTCTTTACAACAGGGAATTCTTTTGCGTCCATAATGGTGTTCATTCAGAGAGGCACAGACAAACGCGAGGTGTACTGCAAGGAGCTGTTCTTTCTCCTGCGCTCTTTAATATTCTTTTGAGCTCAATTCCTTTCCACCGCCATGTACGCACTTACGTCTATACGGACGACATTGCGTTTTTTGCTGCTGCGCCGGATATACATTCCCTGTATGGTCTGTTGCAGTCATATTTGAATACACTTGAGCACTGGTTGAGCGCATTACACCTGAAGTTAAATGTTTGTAAGTGCGCCACCTTTGTTTTCCCTCTGTACACTCCTGTAGTGGTCTCACTTGAAAGTTAAAAATAATACCGCAGGTTAAATCTCTAAAATACCTAGGCGTCATTTATGACAACAAAACTCACCTGGCGACCTCACATTGACCATGTCGCGGCGAAAGGGGCTCGTGCCGTGGGCATGTTACGGAGATTATGCCATCCCCGGTACGGCATGCGCAGAGATGCGCTATTAATGATCTACACAATGTATGTCAGGCCAATTTTAGAATTTGGATGAGTGTTGTTTTCAGGCTCGGCTACATATAAACTTCGTCCTCTCGTCCTTCTAGAGAGGGAGTGCCTCGGCCTTCCAAAATTTGTGGCTACCAATGTGCTGTACCTTGAAGCCCGCATTCTGCCTCTCTTATCACGGCTTCAATTTTTAACTGTGCAAACTTACCTCAGGATCTATGAATCCCACTTCCACCGTTCCCAAAGCATTTTCTGTTGTCAGCCGACCTCCTTTTTTGGTGTCCCCTGGTCTCGTTTCAATTCCCCTCAGGTAGCGTTTGTGCAAAGATTACTTCAGCCTTTTGATGTAAACATTTATGATATCCTTCCTGCGCTTCGCAATGGGCCCGCTATCCACATTGTTTTCGACGACATATTCCCAAAAAATGCAAAACTTTTGCCACCGAGTATACTAAATGGTCTACTAGAAGTTCATCTGAGGACCCTACCTACAGATATAGCAATAGCCACTGACACATCGCAATGCAATGAAAAAGCAGGTGTGGGAATATTTTGCTCGCATTTAGACTGGTCCTTTTCTCTGCGCCTTCCAGATTTCACCCCTATTTTTCAACCATAGTTTCTAGCAGTTGTACTTGCTCTACGCATGCTAGACCCCTCTATTACAGCAGTTGCAGTAATTACTGATTATCTTTGTGTTCGTCCCTCGCTGCACATGTTGACGGTCCCATTTTAACAACTTTCTTATCCCTACTTCCTCCGCATTTGAGCCTTGTTCATTTAGTATGGGTTCCCGGTCACAGCAGTTTGACAGTAAATGAGATTGCTGACAATCTCGGAAAGGCTTCCCTCAGTGGCCCCGTTTTGCCAATCATCCCGGCTACAGCCTATATTACAGCATCTAGATTTCGACGACGTGGGTTTTTAAGCACGCAAGACACTACTCTTTTAACATCGGCGGATTATGAGTACCTTATATATTATTAGAACAGGAAAATTTGTTGCTCTCGGCAGCTTGAAGTATCACTGACGAGGCTGCGCTGCCGCATCCCCCCTTTAAATTTCTATTTACACAAGTCGGGTTTGGCGCTCTCTCCCCTTTGTGCATTTTGCCGTGAGCCTGAATCTATAGAACATTTTTAGCTGTATTGTCGCCGATTCAACTCTCTGAGAAAAAGGTTGCTGGAGGAGCCCTTGCAGCATCATGGCCTTAGTTTGAACAGCCCGCTCTTGCTATCATTTGGCGCCACCACATTTGGGTTCAGCCACAGATCTGTTTGTACCGCTGTTCTAAATTTCCTGATAGAATCTCACAGACTGCCTTGCTAAGTGTTCCAAACTTTTCTTTTCTATCAATTATTACATTTTGACTTAATCATTATTATTTAATCCCTCTCTTTATTATTATTTTTATAATTTGGAATCAAACCTCTCATCCTTTTTCTGTTCATGAGGAAGAATTCACCGGTGTTACGCCCCCACGTGCTTTTCGTTTTTATTAACTGCGTACAGGTGAATAGCCACCCGATTCTTGGCAGATGGTGGTGGTGGTAGGTACTATGGGATATTCTGGGGAGGGGGTACTGGTCCCGACGTATGTTGGCCCTTAGGGCATCACTCTTGGGGACCAGGGGAAGGGGTTAGGGGGATGTAGGGTGGGGAGGGGAGGGGGGAGGGTGCATCATGTCCGGGGGAAGCCGTGGCCTGGGGTCCGTCAGGAGGGTCCTTTGGTCCCGCCATCTCGACGCCGCAGCAGCAATTCCAACTCGCACCTGGGAGGGGAAAAAACCGCGGTGCACTGGGAGTGTGTGCAAGCACCAGCGGGGGGGGGGGGGGGGGGGAATAGACCTGGTGCACTGGAATAGTGTGCAAGCACCAGGCCGGGGAAGGAGCCGCGGACCTCTTGTGGCCAACGCCTCGTGCTAGACGGGGCGATGGACTAGAGGAGGAGGCTCAGGCCAGACTCGCCAAGAAAGGAGAGGAGAACCCGGTGCGCCTGGAGCTGGTTGCCGACCGGGAACAGGAGGTCGTCCTCCGTGGTGGTCCGGAGACCAAGTGCCCGGTAGCCCGACTCCAGGCGCTGCCTGGAGAGGTCGTGGGCCGGGCACGCCAACAGAAGGTGACCGAGAGTGCCCGTGTCACCGCAAGAAGGGCAGGCAGGGGAGGAGGCCCGGCCATGGACGTATAGCCTGGAAGGCGTCCACGTACATCCGATTCGGAGACGCAGAAGGAGGGAACGGTCCCGCCGGGGCAGCTGGTCCGAGAGCCGGCGGAAGGGCTTTCGGGCCGCTATTCTGCGGTCCGGGTGAAGGGTCCGCACCACCTGCAACAGGAGCCCAGTGTGGGTATGTGCCATCTTTTGATAGGCTAACAACAACAAGCCCGATTGGCTGCGGCGATAGCCTAGTGCTGCCGCGCAGTGGCGAGATAACCTGATCTGTTCGCGGTGCCCTGAGTTCGAATTGCAGACGAGACATTGTTTGTTTTATTTTTTCATGGTTTGGCTCTGTTACACCGATGGTGGTAGCGCAACTCAACCCATGAACGGTCACTGAAGAGCGGCGCTCTAAAAAATTCGGCTGGTTTAAGGATGGCTTCAACCTGGTTATACGAGTGAAAGCTCTGTTAAGCACGGTGACCCTGGCGCCTGCTGCGAAGAGCTGACGCACTTGGGCCGGCGCGTGCTCCATACATGGCAAGACTGAGGGTCCAGCGCCGGCGAAGCAGCAGTTAGATCCCCGCTAGTCACGCGGTACCGCAGCTGCGAGGCACCGAGCGAGGGCAGCTGCGACGCCTCTCCGCAGCAGGTCATGTGGCGTGACGTCACAGGAAACATTTCCGCTCTGCCAGCTGAAGGCCAAAAGCCAGCTAATTTTGACCGTAGGAGTTGTACCTCGAGGAGCAGGGCTTTCGCTCTAAATCGTATGTGCGAGTAGAAAATTACTGAACCCGTGGCACAGAGAAATCACGAACGCGTTTACCATATCTTGTTTCCGTTGGTCCGTAGATATTATGCATAATGTATAAATAGGAGACCTTCTATTTCGCGCTGACGTTCACAAATGTAAACTAAATGACTGTTGAAAGATATGTTGGGATGAAAAAGAACACCCGAGTAATTGGCACTTCAAAGAAACGGAATACGAATGCAGGCACAATTATTACACCGAGGAGCATTAAGAAATACTCGTGTAGCTACAGGAATAAGTTCCACGTGATTGTGAAAACATAAGTTAATTTTACTTACATTGACCGAAATTAATTTATTAAAGTACATACGCATGATATGAACAGCATCCGTTTGAATTTTATCGACGGCTTGATCACAGCTGACGGGATGCAACAATAAAATCTTGTCAACCTAAGAAATCTCAGTGAAGATCTGTGGCTTGATTGGAATCATTAAAATTTAAGGTACATAAGAGGGGTTCGAGAATTGATCCGTAAGAACTCCACTGGCCAACTGTCCATGCTTGCTTTTAATATTTCCACTTGTTCTCAAAGCTTTTATACTCCGCAAGAAGGGCACGTTAAATTGGGCCGCTTGAAAAACCCTGCACCTAGCGCTCTTCCTTGCGTGTTTCTCTGCAGACTGCCGCGCAAGCTGCTCGCGAGGAGCGCCTCAGGGCCACCTCGGACCTGCTGTCCACCATTCGCGTGTTCAAGATGTACGCCTGGGAAGACACCTTGCAGGAGAGTGTCCTCCGCGCGCGCCAGGTCGAGCAGAAATGGCTGCTCCGGGTGAACTTGCTCGACGCTGTGCTGGACTCGGTGTACAGCTCGTCCAGCTCTGTGGTAAGCTCATCGGTGTGTCAAGTATGGCAGGTAAAGAACTATCACACACTGCTGGTAACCACATTCAGCTAGTGGCAACAAATAAACACTAAGCTTTTAATCAACCAGCATTTCACACGAACTCAGATGATGGACATCAATGCTCCTGACTTGCTGTTTAGGACAACGCGCACGTATGGGTTGCAATTAACGAATGCTCTTAGGCTGCAAAGAACCTCAATTGCTGTCGTGTTTATGCCGGTTCGTGGGCAATTGCTCGTGGAGAATACGCACCCAAAACGAAGTACAGGAAAATAATTCATGTCGTGGTGAAGTTTTCACGGCAGCCAATAAGGCCAATGCAAACCGAGTGCAGAGCACTGCTGAACGTGTTGCTAACAGAGACATTCATTAAAGCGGCTGCGAAACACGGCTTGAACAGATGTCGGTTGTTCTTCAGATGGATTCTTGATGTCACACAGATGCTGACTCAAAAAGAATTACGAGAATCGATGCATAGGAACGGGAGTTATTCAATGAAGAAATTTCAAAATACAAGCAAACAAAATGCTGCCCTCAACTCGATTTTCGCGCAGCTTTCCATTCCCATTTTACTCTCCCAATGACGACACTAAGTGCGACCAATCAAAACAGCCTGTAATAGCACTTGGCGGAAGTTTGCACTCCATGGTTGCCTGTTCTCTGTAACTCGTTCATGCCAAGGCTCGCAGCGCTGTTTGCATGGTTACAACACCCATGTGAACGCCCAGCTGACCCAGCGATAGTTCATCGTCACGTCGACGGCGCAGAAGGGAACACTGATCAGTGACGTTCCCTTACTTATGGATCCGAACTCGAGCGCCAGAAACTGCGACGGTGTGAAAGCCTGCGCAAGATATCACATTTAGCATAGCGCGTACCGCTACTGCTTACCGACTACCATCGCGCGTCGCTCCTAGCACGCTTGCTGGTCACGGCGAGCAAGAAGCGCGCGCTGTTGACGGGAATGTGGCGCCATCTAGCGTCGCCGCCAGGTGATCCTTCACACGTTGACAATGTGCACTGCCTGCTAAATGTGAAACGAACGCATCCTTCTTTGGGACCGAAACGAACGCTTATAGAGTGCAATGGCTCGATCGTATCGATTCCGCAAAGCCGCTCTCAGATACTTTGAGAGTAGCCATAAGCGTTGAGTGCAAGGTCGTGGGATGTTTACAGAGAGACGCCAAGTCCTTTGATGCAAAATGTAGCCGGAGCCTCTGGTGGTGTATTTTTCTTTTACTTGTTTTACAGTGCTTTTATCTAGAGAAAAAAGTTGGTTTTGGAAGAAGTGTGTCCCTGCTAAAGTGGCTGAACAGCGCTCTTCAGAAAAACCTTGCCACCCACGTAAATACGTGCACTATTTGTAGATAACTGCATCCTCGCCTCCTGAAGAAGCTCCGAACGTCTTCCCACCGTTTGAGGCCTCCTGGGAACCATGAATGAGTGCAGCTCAGCTGGGAACTGACGCTAGGCTTTGTGCCTCCGCTGCCACGCTGGCGGAGGTAGCTCTGCCGGTGTCTCTCGTGGCATCACCTGCCACGCAGTCGAAACCTGATCTGCGGCACCAGGTCCAGCTTTGTGCTCCCGGTTCATCAGCAGATGCACCGCTCCTGCCTTCGCGAAATGCCGGACTGCTCGTGAGTGATCTGCCACCAGGCCACATGACCATCATCTCTACACCACAGGATGGACCTCAAACCGCACGGCATGATGAACAGGGCATTCCAATAGACTTATCGGCACCTCTACTCGTGCAAAAGTTCTCTCGCGCAACTCACAAGCGTCCCTCAAACGACAGCCACCCGATTCGACCTTCGGCAAGTGATGGCTACCAAGGTAAGCGCACTTGTCTTACGATCGAGAACTCGGTGAAGCCTACACCCGGATCGTCTTCTTACAAAGTGACCATTAAATCACTGGCCAACAAAAGCCTCACGGATATACCCAACAAGATTTTACAAGCTAACTTGGATGCGTGCCTCGGAACCAAAGGTTTTCGGGGCTTCACAGCCAGGACAAAGTCCAACACCATTGCAGTGTGGCTTCCGACTCTGCCGTAGAACGGCTGCAAACGCTCACCAGTATTTCACTGACATGCGAAATCTCAGTGCCAGTACAAGCGTATTTAGTTGAAGGCTCCGACTTGCAGCGCTTCGTCGTCTACAACGTCGATATCACTGAGGATCAAACTGTCCTCCAGCGTGAGCTGTACTGTCCCACGCACCGTGTCATCCAGGCCCGACGCATTGGAAAGGGGCGCTCTTGCATAGTCACCTTGCAAGGCCCTCTGACACTACCAGCCCGTCTGTACTATTATGGCTGTATTTTACGGCCTCGGCCATATAAACCGAGTGTGGTATATTGCTATAATTGCTTCCGTGCTGGACATATGCGCAAATCCTGCCCCTTCACTGCTGCCGGTGAAAGTACATCGGAAAGGAAAGTGGCTTATCGATGCGGCCTTTGTAAATCCGACGAACACGAGATAACATCTCCAAGCTGTCCAACAAAACAGAAGGCAACACAACAGGCTCGTCGTCGAATGACTAAGCATTGGCCACTACAAGACAGTATAACTTCATTGCAGACATCAAATCGGTTCGCAGCTCTCCAGTGGGATGACGACGAGTGGCCGGAGCTCCCTGAGCACACCTCGGATGATCCTTCAACTCAGCAGTCTTATAATGGTACTGTGCGAAAAGAACGCATCCGAAAACAGCCAACAAAGCAGCGCAGTGTGCCTGAACTATCGCAGGACGATATGGCCACCGTCGACAAACAAATCGCACGTCTTTTAGTGGAGGTCACCAAGTTCCGGCAACACCGTGAACTGCTCGCTCGACGTAGACGGGGAGCGGAATCATCCACCGCATCTTTCAATGGCGCAGAAACATCGCCTTCCTGCCGCCCACCAGTGTCATTTCCTGCCGCCTCTTCCCAGATTACCGCAGTGCCACTGGACCACTCTGCGACTTCTTTGCTCCGGTTTATGGCCAACCGGCTGTCCAACCTGACGTCCGTGATTCTACAGCGCTTGGGCTAGTAACTCGAAATGGCAAGTTCCAGTCGTGCTGGTGTGTTTCAGTGGAACTGCTGAGGCATTTCCACGAAGGTGGGAGAATTCAAGGCCCGACTACAAATTCACAAGCTCCAGGTATGGGCCATGCTGCTACAGGAAACAAACGCCTTGCCATCGATTCCAGGCTTCAGTGCCTACATGTCTCCTTCAATGATAGACCGTCGTGTACAAACTGCTGCTCCCCCGGGAAAAGCGGCGCTGTATGTGGACTCACGTTTTCCGCATGTTCGCCTTGCTCTCGAAAACTGATGCACGTCGTATCAAGAGGTAGTGGCAGTGGCTGCGAAACTTAAGAAGGGAACCGTTGGGGTCGTTTCATTTTACGTTAGACCAGCCGGTGGTGCTTCCTCCCGTATTAATCTTGGCTGGTTACTAAGTGTCCGTCGGCAGTATCCCGGGTGTCCGATTTTAGTCGGAGGCGACTTTAACGCCCCTCACCAGGATTGCGGGTACCCCACTTCGAGCCCTCGTGGCAGCCATGTGCGGGACGCCTTCACGGATGCCCAATTTGTGCTGCTCAACCATCCTGGGACAGTAATACGGCCAGTGCGTCAAACTCGCAGTGCTTCCTATGCTCCAGACTTGACGTGGTGGTCGGGAGCGGGTACTCCTTCTGGCACATGGAGCCAGACTGCTGGGGAAGTGATCATCACCCTATCATCTTCTGTCTTCACACCTCACATTTCCGACCTTTACGCTACAAAAGTTCTGTGATCAACTGGGACAGTTTCCGCTCCTCTATGGACAATCTCTCCTCAGATTGTTCGCCAATCCTTGTTGAGCGCATACAAACAGCGCTCAAGAGTGCTACAACTACCAACTGGACTGATTTTGGTCGACCGACATCAGACCTCGGCTTTCTTAACTTGTGGGCGGCACGCCGTCAATCCGACCTGGCTGCTACGAGAGATCGTACTTCGTCGCAGGCACGTATGCGATTGCACTCTCTTACAGCTAAGGCACGCAAATATGAACACGACCTCTCTCGGTGGCAGTGGCATGCGTGGTGCGAACAATTTTCTGCAAAATCCTTGAATGCCTCTCTCTGGCGAACATTCCGTACAATAGAACGCGGTCGCCGTTCGACTGACGGAGCGGCAACCGCATTCTTCACGGCTAACTTGTCGCCAGATGATTTCGCCAAAGAAGGTAGTTTTTCCCGAAATACGATGCTGTGCCTTCTTCATCCGCTAGTTTAAATATGGCATGCATCCCAGTGCATATATGTCAAGTACCGTCTGATGTCGACGAAGATGGAATTGCGTGTTCATTCTCTATGCCTGAGTTGCTGGCTGCGATAGATGATGCGAAACGGAAACAGCGCCCGGCCCGGACGATATTCAGTACGAGATGTACAAGAACATGAGTAGCAATGCACTGTCTCGACTACATGACACCATAAACAAAGTATGGTTGGATGGCGTAGTGCCCAAGAGCTGGAAATCCGCTGTCGTGATTCCTGTCCCGAAACCAGGAAAGCCTGCGACGGACCTCGCCAACTTGCGACCTCTCTCCTTAACTCCTACGCTGTGCAAGCTGGCTGAGAAAATGCTAGCCACACGATTGTCATGGTGGCTAGAGCAGCACGGATTTTATCACCCAGCACAAATCAGCTGTCGTCCATATATTGGTACAGAGGACGGGTTGGCTGTCTTAGCATCTGCAGTTTTGTCATCTACCCGCAGCCGCAATGTGCGTACTGTTTTAGCAATGGACGTTGAAAAGGCATATGACAACATCAGTCATGCAGCCATTCTGAACTCTATTGACATGCTTCATCTCCCTCTGAGAGTGCGTAGTTTTGTCCAATCATTTTTGGAAGGCAGAAAATTTGCAATACGCCTAAGCGGCGAAGCGGTCGGATCATTTGTTCCTCTCTGCGGCGTGCCCCGGGGATCAGTATTGTCGCCGACGTTATTTAATATTGCTTTCATCCCGCTGGCTTGGCGCTTACATGACATCCGTGACATAAAATTTGTTCAGTACGTTGACAACATCACGGTATGGAGTACTCACCAAGATCTCCGTACTCAGAAGGCTGCCCTTCAATCTGCCTTGGATGTTACCTGTAATTACGCATCACCCATCGGACTTCAGCTATCCGTGCATAAAACAACATACACGTCCGTCGCCAACCGCTGGGGACGCCGTAAACTTGCCGCAAGTCCAATCCGTCTTTGTCTATCAGGCAGCCCACTACAGGATAGTCTAAGTGTAAAAATCTTTGGCTTAATGATTCACCAATCAGGATCAGCGACTGCATGGCTTTCTCAGTCAAAAAGGCAAGCTAGTCAGTCTTTGTATTTGATTAGAAGAACAGCCCCTAAAACTGGTAGCACAGGCTCGTTCGTTGCACGGCAATTGGTGAGGGAAATTCTGCAGCCACCTATTGTTTATCAAGCCCAGTTTCAACATCTTACAAGAGCCCAATGGGATCGCCTTGAAGGTGTGAACCGAGAGGCTATGAGGACCATTGCGTGCCTTCCACGCATCACACTGATCATAGCTTTACAAGAGAATGCGCAGCTCAATACCATTGATGAGCTGGTGCAGCAGCGCCGTGAAGCGCGCAGCCTTAAGGCCAGTCTATCGCACTCCATGCATGCACTGAGGACTTATGCAACGTCACACTTCATTATTCAGCCGCCAGTTCTTCCCCCATGGAAGTTTGTGTAGCTCAGCGACAACAAGCCAACAGATAATCGCCGGCCAACATCTGCTCCTTCGGCATCATTGCTTCGCCATAAATTTGAGGAACAAGATGCTTGCCTGTCTGAAGGATCTATTGTTGTCTACGTAGACGCAAGCATACAAGACTGCAAAGCAACAACAGCTATCTACTGCCCGTGCAGACCTGCCCTGAATGAAACCTCTTGATTTCATGTTACGGAACCCCCTTCGTCCTTTTGTGCTGAGCTCGTTGCAGTTCAAGAAGCACTCTGCTCTGTAGCCGACTTAACTATGCTCGCTGTGGCCCGCGTTGTCATCCGCACTGACGCCCTTCAAGTTGTCCGGTTTCTACGACTTGTTAGCCGCTGTCCCACGATATGTCAGGACATCCACCGGCTCGCGGCATGCATCCCGCAGCCAGAAAGTATTGAGTGGGTCCCACGGGATCTGCTGACCTATCAAAGGCAGGCAGATTTAGCGACCCGCCTTGCGAATCCAAGCTCATCACCGCCTCGGCTCCTTAATTTGGACACTTTTACCCTCCTTTCATCAAGAAAGGAACTCTGGCGCCGCACACGTGCTCTCATCCCTCCGTGTGCGGTAACCCTCCCCCGCGGTCTTACCCGTGCAGAGGAGGTTGCGCTTAGGAGGATCCGGGTCGGGGTTGCCCTCACACCAGCCATCACTCGAAAGTGGCCTCAGTACCGAGAATTGTTTCCTCGCTCAGGGTGTCCGGTATGTAAACACGAGGAAATTGAGGCCGACATTCATCACTTACTGTGGGACTGCCCAGCTCTCAAGCCTACAAGGATCCGTCACCTTATTGTAGCAGGTCTTTCACCAAGCAACCCTGCTTCATACATTGCCTGGGCGCAGGGACCCTACCATCATTCTTTACTGGACTTCAACAAATCAGCTAACCTTTTTCCATACATTTAATCTCAACTACATCATTCATCACACCTTCACCCATCATTGATGCCTTGGGGCAATAAATTTCGCTTAAAACAAAGTTGGTTTTGTAAATGTAATATAAAACACAAAAACTTTACAAAACGTATGTGTAGCTATTAACACAATTTGCAGTATATTTACTCTTTGTTCAATCATCAAGCTCCCACTAAGTGATGTCATATCGGCTGGTAAAAACCGCCACTGTATGGTGACACCGTCAGTGCCAAGAATTTGTTTTTGCGAGCGAATTCAAATATTAAAAACCGCAGTATAAGCGGTACGACCGATGCTAATAGCATCACTGTAACTCATTATATGCAACCAACAGTCAAAACAATGCACTTAAAATGTGTCTCGGAACCCCTTTAAGGTTCTCAAAAACCCGCTCTGTGTCCCTAGAAGTTTGATATGCGCTCCAGTGGCCTTGTAGTCTAAATAATTAGAGGCCCTTACATCAACCGGATAGAAGTGCACTGCAAGTGCCTTCAGCGGCGTCTTGTCAATAGATAAAGCTAGGGACGAAAGATTCAGGAATACGGTCATGACAGTCATGGGCTGTCTGTCCATCTTCGCCAGACGTTGCGTATATTCTAATGCATATTGGCCCTTTACGGGGTTAAAAAAACAACGCATCACTTCGGCAGTCTCCTATGAAGTGCTCGAACAAGTATGAAGTAAGCTTTTCAAGAAATATATCACAATAAGAGTGCTCGAAGCAGCCCACTAATTTTTTTCACTTCTCTAATCCAGTTATAGCTCCAAGGGGCCATATAGCTGGTAAGTTTCATGTGCTGAACTACAGAATATTCGTCATTCTGATTTAAATCCGCATTTTACCGTCTGTGTATTTAACTAAATATACGTCACTTGAGGTTGCTGCTTGTGTCTATTAGTCCAGATGCCTGCAGCGGAGAGCGCGAAGAAAATTCCGAAATGAAGATTGATTAGATCTGCGACAGTAATTTTTCTTTCTATCGAATTGATGATGATTGTGAATTTTTATGGCGCAAGATCATCTATGGCCATAGAGTGCTATGACACAAGACATTTTTGATTTCTCAAGGTGGGGTCAAAGAACCTTTTCTGAAGCATTTCACCCTAAATAAGCCGAGCAACTCACCAGGAGAAAACTTGTAACCATTCTATCACCTGTGGGTACACGGCGACAATAGGGATCGAACCTTGCACCTCCCGCATGCGAGGGGATGCTCAACCAATTGGCCACCACTGCGGTTTTTTCTGTGGAATCATTTAAACACCCATACCGTGGAAACGTATTCAGATTTGCGCTGAGAGGTCTCAGTTTTGCTTTGGTTTCACCAGAATATACACGAAATTCGCACTGTAGCTTATTTCTCCTCAGAAATGAATGTTCTAAATGTACTCAGGAACAGTCCGGCTCCTTGCGACGCCTGTAGCGACTACGGGATGTTAGCAGCTGTCGTAAAGCGCACACTGAAATAATTCAATGCGAGACAGCCGATGCGCATTCCTGTTTCCTCAAGAGAGCGAGTGCGTAGTGCTTCAACTTTTTAATGGGATGCTTTGCAGCGTCAGGAGCACGGCCGCTGAAATGGGGAACGATACAAATGCAGCCGTATCACATTTGAATAATGTGTCAGTAGCTACCACATATTTCTTGTGCACACATGTAAACGATACGAACAAGTCAAAGACTACCGAAAGAGGCAGGCTCCTCCATGGAGAAGATTGGCGATATTGCACAGCGTCCCTGTCTATGGGAGGAATACGTTGTGGCACTCTTTACCTTGCTGCGTAGCGACATTTTTCTGCGTAATACGCAGGAAGCCTTCTTTAAAGTGGCCTTTAGACGGGTAGTAAAATATTACGCTGTTTGTTGCGTTCACCTTATAATTAAACGGCGAAATATACACGGATGCTTGCGTCTACTTAGACGCAAGCATCCGTTGTCAGCAGATCCTACGGGATCTGCTAACCTCTCTAAGCCAGGCAGATTTAGCGACCCACCTCGCGATCCCCGGCTCATCCTTGCGCCGGCTCCATCATTTGGACAACTTTACCCTCCTTTCATCAAGAAAGGAACTCCTCCGGCGCCGCACACGTGCTGTCATCCCTCCGTGTGAAGTAACTCTCCCCCGCGGTATTACCCGTGCAGAGGAGGTTGCGCTTCGATGGATGCAGTTCGGGTTGCCCCCACACCTGCCGTCACTCGGAAGTGGCCTCAGTATCGGGATTTATTTCCTCGGCCTTGGTGCCTGATATGTAAACGCGAGGACACTGAAGCTGACATTCATCACTTACAGTGAGTCTGTTCAGCTCTCAAGCTTACAAGGATCCGGCATCTAAAGGTAGCCGGCCTTTCCCGAGTAACCTTGCTTCATATATTGCCTGGACGCCGGGTCCATACCATCGCTCACTACTAGACATCAAAAAATCAGTTAATCATTTTAGATTACTTTAATCTTTACTGTATCCATCATCACACCTGCGCCCAGTGATGCCTTGAGGCAATAGATTTCGTTAGAAAGAAAGAGAAAAAGAACAGGACGATCGTTGGCACTTGCATTTTATTCAATTCCTTGCTTGTTTTTCAGGAGTGCCTCAATATGAGGAGACAAGTTCAACGTCTTTTTGCGTTGATTTGCTTTGACAAGAGGGAAAAGAAATACCGAAAGATTCTCTGTTTTCTGCATGCGTACTCAAAAGACACGCGCATGCATAGCATGCAGATATATGGAGGTGGCGGCTGGTTTTTCGCAGTCTTCTGCGGAAGTCTTCAGTTACGGATTTAAGATACGTTTAACCAATCCGGATTATGAGAGCAAAATAACTAGAAGGATAAGAATGGGATGGAGCGCATATGGCAGGTTTTAACAGATCATGAATGGCAGTTTACCAACTTCCCTCAAGAGAAAAGTGTACAACAGCTGTATCTTGCCGGTACTCACCTACGGGGCAGAAACGTGGAGGCTAACGAAAAGAATTCAGCTTAAGTTAAGGACAACGCAGCGAGGAATGGAAAGAAAAATGATAGGTGTAACGTGAACAAACGGGAACAAACGCGGGTTAATGGCATCCTAGTCGAAATAAAAAAGAAGAAATGGGCTTGGCCAGGGATTGTAATGCGAAGGCAGGATAACCGCTGATCCCTAAGGGTAACGGAATGGATTCCAAGAGAAAGTAAGCGTAGCAGGGGGCGGGAGAAGGTTAGGTGGGCGGATGAGATTAGGAAGTTTGCAGGCAAAACGTGGATGCAGCTGGCAAAGGAGAGAGTTAATTGGAGAGACATGAGAGAGGCCTTTGCCCTGCAGTGGGTGTAATAAGGCTGATGATGTGATGATGATGATGAACTGTAGAATAGCAACTTGTCGCCTGGAACAAGGAATTACACTGCAGGAGCTTTCATCGATGAATGTTACTCTTGGCAAGGTTTCTTACCCAGGTGAAATAAACGTTGTTAATTTTTCGTTGCAGCTTGTGATGATCTTCTTTGCGGCGCTGACCGTCTTGGAGCCTCAAGTGGCCCTAAGCCCCGCGTTGTCGTTCTCCTGCGTTTCTCTGATTTATATGACTGACCTAACCATGAGTGGAATTGGCCAGTCGCTGAGAGTCCTGAGCCTGGTAACTATGTTTGAAACTTGCGGAAATATTTCTCGTGAAAAAAAGTACTTAAGTGCGACATTTATTTGTACTCTATGCCGGGACTAGCGTGTGCTAGATGCAAGGAACCAGTTTATTGTCAAGCTTACTGCTTTTGGTCCTCAGTCATTTCTCCTCTTCCCGTTCAAAAATTGGAGATATTAATTGCAAAATCAGTCATTTATTTTACAAAAATACGAGGAACTGATAGTTGCAGCTACGTCTTACTGGTGTGCCTATAGTGAAAACGGTCAGCCAGCGTTTGATTACGCAGGAAGTTGCTTTATGTGCCCTTTTTTCATGAGAGTTTGCTTTCATTCAGCACTATGAATTACGAATGTACTGTATGGATATTGGAGCATAGCAATGCATATGTGGCTCTTTTCTTCGTTAAAGATCACCCTCACATGCTCATAAATTTGCCTTGCTTGCGACTGTTCACGATTACAAAGTAAGATTCACAGGAGCACTGACTTGAGCGCACTGCGATGCATTCTGTCCATCGCGCTAAAGCGACCACGGCACCGTGCACTCGGCGTTTTACTGTGCCGCCAAGCTCCACTGCGTTACATTGGAATGCGCTATTTTCAGCACCACTCTCAACGTAGGCCCGATTAAGTCGGCGCGCCGCGCGTCGACACTCAAGGCTGAGGCGTTCTGCTAAAGCGTGTGTAAATTAATTATTACCTGAATGAGTGATTGTACGCTAACAGCCTCCTCTGAAAGAAGCAAGCAATGCCAGGAGGCTTAGCTTTGTTTTCCGTCTATTTTTGCAGGCCATCTATTTTTACGAGGAAAAGCGTTATTTTTATGTTACCCCATTTGCAATCAATCAATCAATCAGTCAATCGGTTAGTCAGTCAGTCATTCAATCAATATATCAATCAATCAAAAAATTCTTTTCCATGTAGGGTAAGAAGCAAATTATACAGAAAGATGTCTATAATCGTAGACTACGTCGGGACTTCCTATATTAATGGATCGCCGCCGGAAGTGCTGTAGCCGAAGTTGGTCTGGTCATTTAGTGCGGGCTGTGCGAGCGCAGTCAAGAACAAAACTACTACTACTACTACTACTACTACTACTACTACTACTACTACTACTACTACTACTACTACTACTACTACTATGACAGAGCTCTTGCTCCTCCTATATTAATTAATAAAAATTTGGTTCACAACACGGAGCAGAAAATTCAATCAAAAAGGTTACAAATATCACAATAACTTATCAAGAACTACGAAGCGAGAGATTAAAGTGTTGGGTTATGAAAAATAGAAGCAAAAAACGGCCAAATTACAAAACTCAGCCTCATTGTAAGAAGGTATTGCTCACTACAGAAAGGTTTAATTCTTACTGAAATTTGCGCAGTGGTTTCAAGAGATTTACTTTATGCGTTAACGATTTATTGGGGGAGAATGATGAAAACTGTGATCGGAAGATAGTACTTCAGCCAAAATTAGGCTGTTGTTGAAGGCAAAGCTTATTTTATTGCAAGTGAGAAAGGAAGACGGGATAATGTGAGATAGTAAGGCTTGGCCAAGCAAAAGGCAGTGGTTATATTTATTGAGCCTTTAATACAGTAACTCCTTTCCGCTAGTATTGTGTGGACTATATATTTGAATTCGAGTATCTTTAATTGGAACCATTTGAAGAGATGTGATGAAAGTGCTGTATCTGTCACACCAGCAACTAATGCTTCAACTAATACGAAAGTGGACAAACGCGTGAAAAAGCGTTAGTATTCTGCAATGGGAAGAATGGACTTGCTCTGATGAATGATGTTAGGATGTAAGCAATTTTCTTCTTTGAGTGATCTTTAAGCAAAAGAAATATAAGGCTTTCCTTACGTACAACACCCACGAATGATGAGCAATCGCTTGGTGGGACAATATGCCATCCAGTCACTCCGGGAAAAGTTTTCTGTGGTTGATGACAGCTGCATTGTATAAACTTAGTTTTGCTTGGGTTAACTGAAGCCTTGTTGTGACACCATTTCAAAGGTCGTGGCTCAACTGTAACTTGCCTGCTTTATTGGCTTTGTCAGAAAAAATGGTGAAGTATGCTATGAAGTATGCGTTTGGCAGAAAAAAAAAACAATTGGAAGATCAATGATGCAGGTTAAAAATGGAGCTTTCCCCAGAATGGAGCTTTGAGGTACTCCGGTATTAAAAAGTTAGGTTCACAGTAAACGCTTCGAATGATGACAAATAGAGGCTTGTTGAGCAGGAAGTTTTTTATTGAAAGTGTAGGCAGGTGGACTCGACATACAAATAAAGATTTTAATGACTCCTGTGCGGCGCCGCTTTCAGATGCCACATCTCTAGGTGATGCCTTCATTTGAGGGCAGCGAATAGTAAACTGTTTTTGTTACTGATATACCACTAAAAATCCTGACCTCTGTCCTGGCGTTGCCCATAGCACCAAGGCTTCGGGGATAATTATTTTGACCTCAGTTGCGCACAATGAATGCTGCTGCACTGCTTAATGAATACTAATATATACAGGCTGTTTCACATAAGACTTTCCAAAATTAAAAAAAAAGGCTTTCTGAGTTACAACAGGGCTTTTCCTGCATAACATTGTGAGCGCTGAACTGCATCAATAAAGCTAAGACGTGCTAACGAGTGGGCTGGTTAACTAGTATTGAATGGTTAGCTCTTTACCTATTACCGTTAGGCTCCTCAATTAATGAAACGCGCGTAGCCCACCTTAAGTGATATCCGGCATATCAGTTTTTAGAATTTCAGAAATGCGGTTACCCTAGGTGCTGCAGCCCAGCAAACTTCGGCTATTTCGACGAGTTACATGCTCCAGAGAGGTTGCTTTACCTGCAAGCTTCTTCGAAAGCGATTGTATTTTGGCGCCGTGTAGAAAATATGGCAGCCGGTCGTCCCCATATAGCAATCACTTTGGTGGACGCCAAGCAATGCTGTTGCATTGTTACACAGAATCAGCATTGGGCGTACATGCTATTATACACTGTGGGATTATGTGACCAACGAATTTCCGCCTGCCTCTCCGCCAAACAAATCATTATCAACCGCACCGTTTTGCTCTTGTTGACGGCGTTGAGAAAAGCCATCCTTTTTTTGTCATCCATACCAAAAGAATGCTGACAGAATGCAAGTAGGGTGACTGCCGTTCTATTTTCTATGAATGTGACGAAATAAGCGGGAATGAAAATCAACTAACACGTGAGCTCTTGTAGCTATAACCGTAAAAGAAAACTAAAAGATGTCTGAGCGAACTTCCCTTTTGCACTACCTGGGTTGTAAACAACACGTAAATGCTGCGGTGAATGGCGACTTGCTTTGTGGTGGGCTGGTGAGACTCGCTGTTTTCATATTTCCACACTGTATGTAAACATGTACACGCAATGAATTAAAGGTGTTGAAAACTAGTGCATGCGTTGATTATTCAGTTCCGTCTTTGTGCGTCAAGCAATAAAAGTTTAATCATGAGTAACAAACTCGCCCACACAGCAATCAGGATCATGAGGACGCCGTGCATTCGGCGAAACGAGCATTGCTTGAGGAAGACCGAGAATCTAGCTCGATGTCACTCGCTATACAGGAACACGCGAATTTACGGCATACGGCATCTGCAGTACACGATGTCGGCGCCATTCAATATACTGTTTACTGCGGTCACACGAGTCATATTAACTGTCGTCACCTACGTGGGGAGATAGGCCTTTGAGAGCTTCTAGTCTCCGCGGCCGCACACCTGGGTAGAAAGTAGAGACCGCAGATTGCTTGCGCCAAACTAAATGTAAGCCGAAGAGTCCGCCACGGTTACCATCGTGCTTAAGCCGTCCTTTAGACTTGCCCGAATTCACGCCTTCTGCAGTTGGATAGGACTCAATAATGCAGCAGCCGGCATCCTTCCATGTTGCACCAGCAAGGAAAGCCAGCTGGACATGATGTCATGATAAAAGAGGTCCCGCCACTGGTTTGAGGGAATCTCTTCAGGGTTGCCCTAAGTTTTCGGCTCTAAGTATATCCTGCCGGCACCACGTTCGTTGAGAAGAACCTCCATAATCTCTGTATTACACTTACATATTATGCACTTGGTTACTTCTTTGTGGCCGTTTTTAGAAGAGATGTACGAGGAAAAAAAAACATTGCTGACGTAGCCGTTTTTCTTTCTCAGTCCTTAGTGGCCCTGAAACGGATCTCTGGACTATGCACTGCAGATGAGTTGCAAGAAGAAGCAGAAGAAAAAAAGGCGTGTTTACGGTCGAAAAAAATTGGTAAGTACTGGTTTATTTACTCTATACGTCGGGTATTGGTGACTAAAGAATTGAAGCGCCCGTTACAGGGAGTGCGTATCTTTCTTTTATATATGAAGCGTTTCAGTCATTCTTGATGTTTACAATAAGACTAGTCTGCCAAGGTTAACCACAGTTTTATCAATCAGTCAGCGAGCGCGCCAGCGAGAGGAATTCAGGATAGCTAAATCACTTTAGACGTTTTATATGCGCGTAACTGACTAGGTTACTGTTTCGCTAACACTATAGTCATCTGTCAGCGATAAAACTACCGAGTGTTTGTGGTGTGTGAGAGTGAATTAGGAAGGACCATTCGAAGGAAGCAGCCTTCGGTGAGTGCACGTGCGGGCACATACAGGTAACAAGTATCGCCGACCTAAGACTGCCGCCACTAAACTCCACCCATCACCACACGCCCAAATCCTCCAAAGCTTCTACCGACAAGAATCCAGCACATCGCCGACGCAAGCAAGCGACGACGAATTCAAACCTTCAACCACTACCCACCACCGCACTCTGGAACGGGCATCCATCTACGAGAAGACCACAGAGCAATGGAGAACAGCCAAATAAATTAGAAGGCGCAATTACAGAGCAGTATTGAAAAAAAAGAGAAAGTGAAATTCAAACGATCAAATCAACAACTCTAACGCTCATTTGTAGCATCGCATCATATAATCAGCCGCTAATTTTTGTTCGGCGAGTATCGCTATTGGGAGTGTCCCTGAACTGCCGATGAAGATGAATCCAAAACACGAAAAGGGGTTTGGCAATTTGCTTTGGGAAGCATAATATTTTAAAAATTTAAAGTACAATTCAGCTGAAATACAAAAGTTGAAATTCAGAAAGACTTCAGTGCGAAATCCTGAATTGATATATAAGTAAAAATATAAATTTATAACGTACAAATTTTGCAGATGGTTTTAACGCTAGATGGTTTCATTAAAAACTTATTAGAGAGCGTCCTGTTGAAAAAAGAGCCCCAAGCGAAAAATTGTACAATTTATTTAATAAAAAAAGGATGAGTAAAGCACCCATACCGCACTCTCCTTTTCAAAAAGAGTACCATGATGCGTACTGGCACATTTCTTTTCGTACTATCCCCCCCCCCCTCTTCCGCCCAAAAAAAGGAAGAGTGCGTGATGTGTGCCCTAAGCTGGACGCCAAGGTCTGCCCAAACTGCGGGGAAGCAGTCACTGAGGGCTCCCACGTGAGCCCAAATGTGCGCTGTGCGGCGACACATCCGACCGGAGCTCGCGAGTGCGGGAGTGGTATTAGTGAGTGGTTGATTAAAATAATAATCAAAAGGAGAGAAAAGATTTTTCCTAGCCGCGGCATCTGCCATCGATACTGAAGCACCTTAGCTGGGGCAGAGGAAATTAAGGATAGCAGGCAGAGCGAAGAAATGAAACGAAAGAGGTCAGGGTACGGGAAGAGAGGATAGGGGGGAGATGTACTATACTAAATAACTTATGTAGACAATAAAAAATGCGTACTTATTGCGCGCGTGATTAGTTCACGATGAAGCAATCAATAAACACGCGCACAGCACTATATGTTCACTACAGCTGGAGCGAAGCGTTCGGCTGTTAATCGTCCAAGGTAGCACTTCCAGAGCGCTCGGTCACTGCGTGTAACTACCTGGCGGAGAACAGACGACACGTCGAGCCCATCTGTTCGAGGAATGGACATGTAAATGCTAACCAAGATTCGCTCCCGCGTGCGCGCACTACCCTGCGGCCACAATAGCTTCTTGCGGGAGTTTGGTAGTATGCCCAGCGCAGTCGCGAGCATATCACGACGAGCATCGGCGAACGCACAGCGCGAAGGAGCAGCTGCTCCAGTGTTTCCACTGCACCGCATCCATTACACACGTCACTCTTCGCGATTCCGTGACGCTCCCGTCCTTCCCCGGGTCACACGAACCCAAAGCGCGCGCGAGGGATTATTGCGCGTTGCGACCGCATTAATGCGCGGCAGCCGGTGCTGCTGTCGACGTGCTCACCTCCTGTGACGCGTGTGAGATTGTCGGAGATGACCGCACGCACGTCCTCCAGCGCAAGGGGCAGATGACTGGGAGGTAGTTGATGTGCGGCGGTTGAGAGGCTGTCCGCTTCCTCGTTGCCGGCGATGCTGGGCACCTACTGTGCACGCGCGGCGCATCCTCTCTGCGCGAGGCGCTCGATGCGCGAGCGAATGTCCCGCACTAGTGGGGTACCGCGACCGTTGGAATTCAGGCGGCTGAGGGCGGCGTGGGAGTTGCACAGTACTCCTGGGCTGCGGAAAGACGAGGGTGAGCAGCAGGTCCAGCCCGAGCCGGATCCCCATCAACTCCGCCGTGGTGGAGGAGCCGCAGAAGGTGGCATGCTGCTGGCTTTGCAGTCGCAGGGCAGGGATGGTAGCCGCCGCTGGAAGGAAGCAGCTGTCGCGGTCCACTGAGCTGTCGGTGTACACGAGGAGATGGTCCTGGAGCTCCTCGTGTATTACGGCTCCGGTCCACTGCTGCAAAGCACAGAGGGGTGTGCTCCGCTTTCCCGCGATTCCGACGATCTGTCGCTGTACATCCGAGGCAGCAGGACAGGGCGCGCAGGGGCCGAAGGGGGCGAGCATTGAGTTAATTGCTCATACTAGAGGAACGCCGCGCCCATTCGTGGGCGCGGGTGCGGGCGCATGCTGCAGCAGAGAGCCGCCGTCTGGTGCGCGGTGAGGCCGGTCGATGCGATTCAGTGCAGTGCGCGCTGCTTGGAGCTCAAGTGGCCACGCTTCTACCTCGGCCAATGTTGCGGCGCACTGCGAGTTGTTGGGGCAGGCCGAGGCACACGCCCAGGGACTTGCTCTAGCTTCTTCCGGCGCGGCTTGCGCACCCAGACGAGCGGCAACGCAAAGAGCACCGCCCCCAAAGCTGCGGCGTTGTATAGCAGCAGCGCGCCTTGCCGGCGGATGCCATGGCCTCGAGCGGTGAGTCTGAGCACAGCTCGGACGGTGGCAAGGGGCGAGGAGTCGTTGGTTCAGCTCGGACACAGAGGCATAGACTTCCAGTTCTAGGAGCAGAGCGCGCTCGACCTCCTGCTCCAGGTCGAGGTGAAAGACGCCGGGCAGCATGGTAAGCTGGACAGCGCAGCTCTTTGGAATTTTCCTACTGATCTTAAATGTAAAATACACGCGGCAACTATCAAAAGCGGGAGAAACTAAAGCCTGCTCTCAAGATAGTCATGGCCGAAAGTGCCAACCCTCAGATATGGTTGACAGAGCTAAAGGGCAATGACACCAAGAAATTTAAAACGCCCTTTCGCTCCGAACCGCAACTCGCTGCACTAGCGGACAGCGGCAAAAAGAAACGACGCTATAGCAGAAAATAGACTGGACTCGCAGTGCTCGAGCAGACGTTTGACGACTTCAAGAACACGATGATGGCCATGTTATAGGAGACACAATAGCAGATACAGCAATTATAACAAAAAGAACAACGGGCTGCGCCGGAATTAAAAAGTTTCTTAACCCGACCTCGGAATGAAGTGAATACCAAGAAAATCAAAGAGACGGCATAGAGCCGACCGTCGCTTGCCAGCGACTCTGAATACCCTCATCAGCAGCACACCAGTCAACCGTAAAGGATGGACGTCAAGCTAGCAAGGACGGAAGCTTAGAAATGCGGAAGTGCAGCTACCACAATCTCAGAAATAAGCAAAGACCATTGATAAAATACATGCATCACAAACTAGTCAAAACAAACATATTGGCTCTCCCGGAAATTAGCTGGTTGCCACAGCTACCCGGGTATGTCGCCTACCTCAGCCTAACAGAGGGGAAGACAGCAACCCTGGTTTCTAAAAATATCAAGGCAATCGACCATAGGCTACAGGACATGGATTTCAAGCGCGTGTTCGGTAAAGTGATCGCACAGAAAGGAAGCAAAGAGAGCACCTTTGTACTCAACGTGTACAGCCCACCTAGAGAAAAATCCGCCGACATCGGGGACCTTTTGGGACAAGCAGCGGAGATAGCTAAGCAGAGAGGGCTCATCAGCACAGAAGACTTCAATGCAGGCCACAAGAGCTGTGGGTACAGTCGTGAAACACCAAAGGGCAAGCGCCTAGGGGAAGCAGCGGAGGCAATCAACTCGAACTCATCAGAGATTACACACAAGCAACGAGAAAAAGAAATAGCATCAATAGATACACTTGCCCAGACCTGACCTTCTACAGCTATATACACAATCACGCACTGGAAGGCGTTTTGAAGAAGCGGGGACATTGGCAGACTAAGTTCGCTCAAAGACTGGGGTGAGGCTCTGCGCAGCACATACGAAGCGCACACGAAAGAAGCGATCAGGGCGGAGCAAAGCCATACATTGACAGGCATCTGCTTCACCTGTGGAAACCCGTAGAGGCCTGATCAACGCGTGATGGAAACAAATGCACAACCGTACACTGAAGCTCAAGATAGCCGAAGTCACTGCCCAAGCTGCAGAGCATGTCCTCACCTTTTCCCAACAAAACTGGGACCAGTTGTACGAGCAACTCAAGGGCACCCCGAGCACACAAACCTGTGCTATTCTGAGAATTAATATGGAACATGGTAGCAGCGCAAGAAACAAGGACGAAGGGTTCCACAATAATGCAAACCAACTAGCCCAGCTGCCTACCCTTAGTGACTTACTTTCTATGCTGAGAAACCTCATGTATCAGACGAAGTCCAAATCAGCGTACAAGACTCTAGACAGAGTGGCTCACTACTTCCAGAGCAGTGATCAGGAACTGCTCGGGATCAAGGCGAAATATGTAGGGAACGCATAAATCCCAAGTTGTGACGGGATATCGGGGCGAACAGAACTCGAAAGTGGACGAGCCCATCACTCGAGCGAGGTTCGCCCTGCGATGCGAGCCGCCTAACACAGCACCGTGAGCGGATAAGATTATTGATGACATCAACCCCCACCTAGGATAGAATGCTACCAAAGATATAATAATAGTTATAATAATAATAATAATTGGTTTTTGGGGAAAGGAAATGGCGCAGTATCTGTCTCATATATCGTTGGACATCTGAACTGCGCCGTAAGGGAAGGGATAAAGGAGAGAGTGAAAGATGAAAGGAAGAAAGAGCTGCCGTAGTGGAGATCTCCGGAATCATTTCGACCACTGGTGATCTTTAACGTGCACTGACATTGCACAGCACACGGGCGCCTTAGCGTTTTGCTTCCATAAAAACGTAGCCTCCGTGTTTTTATAGAGGCAAAGATATTATATAATTCCTAAACGAACACATGAAATGTGGGGAGGTCCTACAAGAATAGAAACATAGTGAGATTATACTCTTCCCAAACCGGGCAATATATCTAGTGGAGGCAACCTACATCACATCCTGCCTGGACAATGTGTACGAACGGATTGTGCTCAATAGGGTACAAAGCGTCCTAAACGACGCGGATCTCATGCCACACGTAACGTTCTGTTTTCGACCCATTCTGCTCCCCCCCCCCCCCTTAAGACGTAGGGTGGAATAGGGGAAGAGGTACTCGAAAGGTTTCCCCAATACGTAAAACACGTAATCCTGGCACTGGACCTAAAAGCGGCCTTTGACAATGCCAGCCACGGCGCAGTGCCAACGGTGCTCAGGGAGCTGAACAGCGGAAAGAAGGTGCCCGACAACGTTCGCGCATTCGTCACAAACTGTACGGCAACGGTAGGAATAGGAGGCCGGTTAACAGGCACTTTCCACCAAACCCCAAGTGAAGAAACTCCATAAGGGTCAGTGATATCACCACTGCGCCATAATATCGTACTGGTGGGCCTGGCACAAGAAACTGGATCGCATCGGCGACGTAAGGCTTGCGGAATATGCGGATGACATCGAGATCTGGACGACCACAGGAAACCTGGGCGAGAAGCAGGATGAACTGCTTCTGGCGGCGGATGGGGTTAATCTCTGGGCAAAACGCTGTGGGCTGTCGTGTTCCCCGGAAAAGTCTGTCCTATGTCAAAAGGCTTCGCAGAAGGTTCTACGCCAAGAGCAGACCCATAAACATTAGTACAGATGGATTAAAAGTGCTGCACGCGGACAAGGTCATGATTCTTGGCATGTGGACCCAATCCAAACAGCAGGTGTACCACAGGATAACACTTCCCAAAAACTAAGGGGCATAAGTGACAAGAATTATCGTGTGGACCTTCAACTGGAGACGGGGCATAGGGGAAGGGGACACAGAACTAGTTCGCGCCCTTCTACTAAGCCGGGTCACCTACAGCCTTCTATATCACGAAACACTGCTCAAAGAACGAGAGATGCGGCGCTAAAAAAAGCATAAAAGACGGCTCCAGGACTGCCAACCAACACCTATGCTGAGAAATTGGCGGCGCTGGGGATCAGCAACAGCGTCGAAGAACATAATGATTTATCTGATAGCTCAGAAAAATTAGACTAATTCAGGCGTCTACGGCCTGCGCAGTACTCAAAACTGTTGTGTATGGAGATGCTATCAGGAAAATTCAGCTACAGTGGAGACCTCTGCGGTACTACCAGTCCCAAGGCACATGCACAGGCGAGCGCACCACCGCCGGAGAGCGGCCAGAGCGCGAACACTGAATAGGAGATTTGAGAAGGAATACAAATACAGCGCAACAAGCAGACGTCGCCGGCGTAGTAGGCGGGTGCCTAAGGGAAGTAAACAGCGCGTCGATACGCGGGATTGAAGTTCTCGAAGCCGAAGACGTGGCACTTGCTACAGCTATCTCAGAGGGCAACGGGAAAGGAATGTCCCTAACAATATTGACAGACTTTCAGGAAGCATGCAGAAGGTATAGCCAAGGTCGCGTGTGCAGGAGCGTGTCGGGTATACAAAGAGCAAGCCGAAATCAAAGGATCTCAAAACACAGATTAATATTAACCTCTGCTCAGGAAAACATCACGGCTAGCGTAAAGGCGGAAGCCGTCGAACAAGGTTATGCTAACCAAGCGGGCAATGAAGCTGAGACAACCAGCATCGTCCCTCGAACCTACAGAGACCTTTTAAAACACAACACGATCTAAAGTACACGATATCTTCCTCCACGCAAGAACTTTGACAGAGAGCAGTCGGCGGCTTAGGGATAGCTAAAGACAAACACTTGCTTCAACCTACACGCATTAAGCAATATCCACCCCTCCATATATGACACGTGTCTGCTACGGGAGGAGATACCTGCCATCTATCACAGCACATGAGCTTGCAAAAAGCAAACGACAAAGGTAAACATAACGAATCCCAGCACAGAGCAGTGGGAAGCTGCGCTGCTCAGCCCTGAAGTCGACGATCAGCTCCTACTTGTTGAACGAGCTTGCCGAGCATCAGGAGCAGGCATCCTGGACCAGACGTGACAACCATAAAGGCTTCGAGAAACTCCTTTGGACGAGAGACCCTCCTTTGGAACAATCAATTTTTTTCAATCAATCAATAAGCAAACTAAGGTATTTGTTGCAAGAAACCTTTGTGAGCAAGCTGACTTGTCGAATTTTGGAAGTTGTCAAATGCGGCCAATGACTGCCCTCGTCGGACGTTTCTAGCAGCAATGTTGCTTTGCAGCCTCTGAGAAACTCACAGTGTGGCTAGTACTGTCTAATGCGAGATTCTGAATCCGTTATGAAACGTCTCCAGTGGGGACTAGCGATACTGCTGTCGCTTAGTTTCCTTCATTAAGCAGCACTTCGTGGCAGAAACTGAAGATATTTACGTTTGTTGCATGAGCAACATATATAAGTGATAGCCGGCGTACAAGTTGTCTGCTTTTTTAAATATCTACCTCTTTCAACCATTTTTTAATCCCTTTCGTCATGGTATGGTCTAGGGATCAACCCGGTGTAAGACTGGTACAGCGCAGTTCCTTTCACGTGGTGAGAAGGGATAGAGCTATCGCTGAATATTCTGTATTGCGCAGCATGGCGTAAGTGCCGTGAATTTCTGTCTATAAAGTGTGTGAGCACCGGCTTGCCGGTATTAGTGGGCACTGCGTTTGGACAGCATCAATGGAGAAGGTGTTTAAACCCACATCATAGTTTAAAATCTGGCCTCTCGCCACCGTGCAGCGTCCCGGAGTCGTTTTGAAGCGCTTGAAGTCGGTTACGAGTGCGTGCCACATCGTATGGCACTTAGGGTAGCCAGAGGCGCGAAGTACGGGCGGCGACGCGTGGGGTAAGGGGGAGGGGGGGGGGTGTTCATGTGATTGTAGGTGGCCCTACTCGTAGACACGGCGAAGACCGTACGAAACACGTGTGCTTTGCACGGGTCTCTCATCCACTCGTATTTGTTGTGGCGCTTCCATTCGCCTGTACTTCTACTGACCCTCTCCTACTTCGCCTCCCAGTCGCCACGTGCCCTGATCCTCTAACATTTATCTAGAATTACTCTTTCCTCCCCACTTGTAACTTTGGCTGTGTTCCTGCTTGCTTTCTGCTCTTCGCAGACGACGACGTCTAAGTCGTAGATACGGGAACCGTGGCCTTAACAGCTTTTGCTATAAGACTATAGTACACGTCCATTGGGATAAAGACACGCGCGTCTTTCTCGACGCACTACAGCATGCTCACAACCACAAGGGTAACACGTCAACGTGTTGTCATCTTGTTTTACAACGTGCTGGCCAACGCGGTCGTGACTTCTGTGTTTCAAACAAACCGTGCAGCAGTACAGCTGCGTTAATTCTTGTTTAGTAACGGAATTGCAAATAATGACCGCGAAGGCTTGCCGAAACAGGGCGAAGATCAGAGGATAACTAAAGTTAGAAAGCTAATAAGAATTTCAGAAGAGGCAGGGGCTTGAACTTCAGTCTTGCATAAAGCGCCAAACTTGGTAATCTTGTTTTCTGAACATGAAGAGGAGAATCAGCAAAGTAGAAATGTATAGCATTCGCGTATATTTCAAAAGAATGGGGGACAGTTGTCAAGAGCAAAGAGACAAAAAACGTTGCAAATGAAAGAAAATGCGCAAATTTCTTAAATTCTCAACGATGACCGATGTTCTGAAGTAAAGGTTTGAGACATAAAGACGCAGACGTTTTCTAACTTTGACATAATTCAAATTCAGCGTTAACAGAGAGATACTGTGAAGATAGACGATAACAGGAGGACAGCCTAAAAACATATTCAGCCCCACCAGAAGTCGTATTTGAAAGAAGCAAACTCTCTGTTAAAACAAGGAATGCACCAATTTTTATGTTTTCTGTCTTTTATAGAAGAAAGAGAAATGGTTCGGTATGGTATGGGAATTTCAACGTCTCGAAGCTGCAGAAAGCGATAAGGAACACTTTAGTGTAGAACAGTTGATTACTTTTGAAGACATCTGGTGTTGACATGCGCTGACGTGCGAGAAAATATGGGAGTTCACGAGTTTTGGTTGCACGGCCTGAATTTGATCTTAAGACAGCCTGAGCAGCCGGGTGCCGGAACCATACTTCTGCGGAGAGTCGAGGAAACTAATTGAGGAACCATTTAGAATGCGGACAATCTTGCAGAGAGAAATAGGCCGGGCAACGACGTGCCTGCTTTGGGAATTGTGAAGTTTCTCCATTTGTACTTGATACCGCAAGGGCACTGAATCAGGTGTTCAGCGACGTGATTTTCACTCTCCTAAATTTTGCCTGTCAGATGTACATTACGAGGCTTTGGTGTAGTCTGTATAATACTTATACAGTCACCTGGTAGTGATCACCTAATATGCAACAACACTAGCCTACAGCTGAGTTGCTGTCAAGCATCAATTCTTAGACAGTCGAATATATTTGTTGAATAGATGTGATCTCCAAAAAATCGGCTCCAGCAGCACTCCGACAGCAGAAAAAGTAGACGGGTTGATTGTGTGCACCTGTTTTCTGCTTTTTCTCCAATTGTTGATTCTCACCAAGCTCAACGTCCTTAATAATGCCTGCTTAACACAAGGCTATATGGGAAATAAAATACATACTTCGAGATTTGTAATATACTGTGCAGCGGACTAGCTGTACAAAAGAGATAAGGAAGTCAGCGAAGAGGTGACGTTTGGCGCAAAAAATAAGGCGAATGAGTACTCGGCCCGATCATGAACTATACCACCTCAGTTCAACAAAGCAGTCGCGTTAAATTTTGTTTTTTGTCGCGATATTGACAGCCGTGGCAAAATGTCTACTTTTTACAGCTAACGCCGAAACCAGCGGGAAGCAATCGCTATTGCACACAGCATTACATCTATAGCTACAACAAGCTTGTGGCCTGGAGCGTCAAATTTGTGGTTACCAGTGATGGCCTAAACGCAGATCTAAAATGTGCCGCTGTAATTTCTTCTGGATTCGTCGACAATGTTGAAGTGAGACATATACTGCATAGCGCAAATTTGTTGCATTGAAATAACAACACTGTACCATAGTTTTGTTAGAAACAGGGTACATTGACAATGCTGCAACAAAACTCATGTGGGGAGTAGCTAGACAACATTAGTAAGAACGACCGGGAAACACCGATAAGAAAGCTCCTGTAGTAAAACACAAATCGAGATGAAAGCAACGGCGACTGGATTTAGATTCGAGGTGCAAGCAGTTGCTTGTTAGCACGGTGCAGACCTATCAACCGTGCGACTCTTTCTCGAACTGTTCGGTGAAGCGAAATGTTCAACGGTTAAAGACGTATTGTGGAACTCCCCCCCTCCCCCTTCTCTTCCTTTTACAATCCTTTGCCGATGCAGCAACAATAAACTGGGTTTGACCATGCGTACCTAGTTGAGCAAAAGCATACGGCTCTACCAAAGGGATGCGGAGGGAATTTCACTGTTGCCGGCAGTATACCGAGTTTATTTCTTAAAGACGTGGTTGTCTTCGCTTTTTATTTTATTTTCATTGAACTCAGCTGAAACTTTCGCATTTCTGGAATTCATTTTTTTCTAACAGGACATGTAAGAATGGAGAACTGCTCGTTTTCTTGGAGCCACCAGCCGAAAATCGCGACAGACGCCCACCTTTTGGACGTAACGCTGAACGTAGAAGCCGGCTCTCTGGTTGGAATCGTCGGCTTAGTCGGCAGCGGAAAGTCCTCGCTCCTCTCTGCCATACTCGGGGACATGGAGCGCGTCAAAGGCCAGTTCGCCTGCCATGTGAGTATCAGACCGAGAAAAAATCGCCACGCGATCATACAGTGCAGTGCAACAAACATGTGGCAGCACTGAGTTTTAGTTCCTCGGCGCCGCTGTAGCTCAGAGGGATCTTCTTGATCGTGTTGGCTTTCGGGCCCAAGCTCTTGGTTTTGCGGTTGCCCAGCGCGACAGGTGTCGGCTGTGGTGTTTCCGCCATTGGCAGACCATGTGGAAGGTGTACGAGTAGACTTTACGCACACCCCAACAATTCCAAAGCAGGAGAGGAGGGCAGCTGGACACAAGCAAGAGGTCATGACGCAAGTGGCGATCTTGTTATCCTGGCGTGATCAAGAGAAGTAATCATGCCGAGCGGGGAAGTATCGGGTGCTCTCCTCGCACTGTATACACCGCCAGCCAAAACGTGCGCTCCACGCGGTGAAACCATACTCGCAAACCACGGTGTACGTCAGCCAGTGTTTTTTCATTACGATTGCCGTGACTGCCACTAGGGGTGCTGGGCAAGTCATTTTCACAAACACAAAATGCGGTGCCGAGACTGCCGAAAGGCGGCCATAATTCTTGCGCCTCAAAAGCACAGCACAATTCGCGTTCGCCCGGCGCGAGGGAGCAGTAGCGGTGGCTACCGGGCCTGTACTTCACCCATGTGAGTGAGACTTTCAGAGTCCATATTCGCCGCGACCAAACAGCTTACTTAGGCACACGCGACATATCCACGACAACGCGGTCGTTCTAGGCTTATGCGTTTTTTTTTCTTTTGCTGGACGCTTGCTCATGAGGCCGAATAAAATATATAATTGCTCAAAACCATTTTCGTGCCTCTCTATAGAGATACGGAGACACGATGGCTGCCGACATTATTGCAGAACCGTGAGATACACGGAGGAAGTGAAAGGGTGCAGGGAATAAAAACAGCATGCCCTTCGCCGTTGATGCTTGTTTGTTTCTTTCGTTTATTCGCTTTTAAGAGCACAAAGCCTAGCATTGGTGCCGCCGTTCTATTCACAGTCCTTGAATGGAGGACTGTTTAGAAACGTCGGATGGCGGAGAATGCAAGCGTTAAGCGCTACTCTTTTTCTACGCAGTTGTGTAACGCACTGTGCCATCGCCCATAGACGTAAGATAAATGTTCGAGCCCGAAACATTGGTTTCCGGGTCCTAGACCACGTTAGAGTGGCTGCAGGGCTCTTGCTATCATAAGCCGTCGCAAACATACCGTGTTGCACAGTCTCGGACCCAGCAATCAAAGCTCTCCAGCGCTGACGTGCGTCCAAACCAGGCGTTATAACACTCTTATTACGCCTGCGGGTGTGGTACACATTATAGCATAGTGGAGCGGAAATTAGCAACATTTACTCTGCTCACACGCGTACTGTCGCTACAAGTACAACGCTCTCGTGTTGTTGCTATAGCTAAACGTGTGGTGCGTTGTGTAGTAGGTAAACTTTTGCAGGAGTCTCTTTCCGATCTCTCTTCCTACTGGTACTAACTTTGGTTATAATTCAGGTTAATTCAGGCTGCCTTAGACATCACCAGTAATATAAGCAGTCGAGGCTTACGGGCCGCTCATCCTTTAATATTGTCACGTAGTGGCTACCGCATTCCGACAAGCAGGAAGACAGCAAAAAGGCTTCCAAACGAAACTCTTTATTGGGCTTACCCGCGCCCACAAAGAAGTTAATGGCTCGACGGCGGAGTACCAACAAGCCCGCTCGGCGGTCGTCAAACAGAATGCCCACCGCTCTCTGTCGTGCTAAATTTAAAGCTGAACGAACTTTCAATATAAGGTGTGGAAAGTAACCACATAGTGCGGAGATATTCCGCTATCTCACACACACACACACAGAAAAAAATATAATGAGTGGCCACACAGAAGCGGGAACAGACGCGCGTCTGCTGCCGCTCTGTGCATGTGTTTCTGTGTATGCGTATCAGTTAGCGCAATATGTCCTCTATGAAGCACCAACTATCCCGGACCTTGAATTTTTAAAGTAATTACAACTGCCCAGAACACGTAGAATCGGCTCAGCCTGGATGCGTTAAACCGAGAAAAAACTGGTCGCGTCTTGCATCACAACAAAGCGATTAAGCTGCGTGCAAGCGGCACTGAGCCTGAACAAACAGTACCAAGATTCGCGGCAATATATATATATATATATATATATATATATATATATATATATATATATATATATATATATATATATATATATATATATATATATATATATATATATATATATGTGTGTGTGTGTGTGTGTGTGTGTGTGTGTGTGTGTGTGTGTGTGTGTGTGTGTGTGTGTGTGTGTGTGTGTGTGTGTGTGTGTGTGTGTGTGTGTGTGTGTGTGTGTGTGTGTGTGTGTGTGTGTGTGTGTGTGTGTGTGTGTGTGTGTGTGTGTGTGTGTGTGTGTGTGTGTGTGTGTGACAAATACGGGTATGAATTAATGGTTAGCTTAGCTTGCCACCATAAGGTGTGCAGTGAGAAAGAGCCCGAAAATCCAGTATAGGTCGTATTAGAGTAAGACATCGATCAACTGAAAATGACAGGGATTTCGATTTTCCTACGCAAGTTCAACTTGAATATTGGAACTTTCAGAAACGTTTGTTATAAAGTCGTCCACTGTTTCCTTCATATTAATTTGTGTTCGGAGCTCATTACACGGATTACTAAAAGACATCGCACACTGCACTCCATTCCCAAGCCTGCTGTTTAAGACTTAATTTGTTGGGTTTACCATTTTTTACATTTGTTTCACACTTGTGCTCCACAATAACCAAAGTGACCATGGCTGGGAACAGTATTAACGCCTATTCAAAAAATGAAGAACAAATTTCAACCTTGAGATTCACCTTTCGCTTTTCAGGGGCGGATAGCTTTCGTGCCGCAGCTTGCGAATGTGCACAACATGACCATTCGAGACAACATAACCTTCGGGAAGCCGTTGAACCCGGCCACATATCACTCTGTCATCTCAAGCTGCCAGCTGATGAACGACTTGAACAAGCTGCCATTTGGAGACATGACAGAAGCAGGCGAGAAGGTACTACAGTTACTTTTTCTTTACATAGTGACGCTGTATCAAATCCGTCGAACGCTACTTTCATCGTAATAACGTTAGTGTGTGCTTGATAATTATTTTCCTACACAATTCAAGGCCATTCTGTGTATGATATGAATGCGATGATTGATATAGGTTTTTGTGTGTTTAGTTACATACAAATAATATTATGTAACACAAATAATATTATTAACGCAATGCGATCTATAAACCATGAATAGGATGCACGCTTACTTGGGCTTGCTCTTGTGCTACCATAGAAAAAGATGCAGGAATTTTGCACCATACTGGGCAAAAGGGCAACCTTGCAGAATCCTTTTTCGTAGCACAGCATGTTGTCCCTGGAGTAAAAGCATAATTTCGGGCGCAAAAGTAACTCGCAAAGAAGTTTCCTCTAAGCTGCCCGGCAGACTGTTTTCGAGCCTAGAATTATTACTGCAGGATTGGATTTAGCGTCTACACTTGCGCTCTCTTTGTCTGCAAATTCTATCCGTCCGGTTCCTGTCCGGGTACCCGGATGCTTATTTAGGATCTGTTTGAGTGCTCAAGGTACTTCAGAACGAAGTTAAAAAATTCTTGCTTTCTGTTTACGTAATAGCTCAAAATATCGATTTGCACTGGGCTAACTACGCAGATTTTTATATTATCTCCTACAATAAAACGTTAATACGTAAGGCATTCAAAAGAGATTGTTGCAACACAAGGCCGCGGCAGTCTTGAGGAGCTTCCAGTCAGGAAGAGCGCATTCACGCTGCGCGGTACGCAGGCGTGCACACAAGAATCGCCGTAAAGGCGCCAGATGGCGCCCCGTGCCGGCCAGGTGAGTCTCAACGCCTGTGACGTGGGGACCAGTTAGACCGTGCGCACTGGACACGCGAAAGTCTGTCACCTGGCGTTCAAGACGGAGCGACAATTTTTACTCGTCTCTTAACATTTCAGTCGCTAACTCTGCTGTTCTGACCTTACAGTATGGCGTCAACATCGGGGTAACTTGCCACAAGTGCCACTACCGATCGCCTGGAACGCGGTTGCCATTAAACAGGGACGGTGGTCGACAACACAAACGCCTAAGGAAGAGCCAGGCTAACACCTATGAGAACAGAAAACCAGCATTAAATACGTGTCGTACTGCAGCTGTCACATGATATTGCTCGCCCTCCTGGGCGACAAAGCAGGACATCCTCAAAGAACATTCTTTATGGCACTCAAACACGTTGTATAAACACACTGTCATGCAGTCCTGCACTGGGATAGCCTAGGCGCAGCACGGATCACACTACTACTTTTCTGCAGAGCTAGTGCAGTGAATAACCAAAGCCATGGAGTAAACAGTGAGAATCTGAAGCATATTGGGGAGCGGGGGCGGGGAGGGGGGGGGGGGGGGCGTTGCTTGCACGTGCTTCTTACTGCAAAGTGGGTAGAAGAAAATCCCAAACTATGCGTTTAGGTTTTTTCTCTAAAAATTGAGACGTTTCAGCCTCCAGTGTAAAAAATTAAATCAAACATTCACACAGAATCTAGATGCAGTTGAAATTGCACTAATGGCGAATAAGAGGTGGAAGTCCACGCCAAAAGAAGAAAAAAACAGGAATTCTACGGTTATGCTTTATCATCATTGCGAGCGTCCAACGCAGCCTTTGCATCTTTTTCGGTTCGTTCTTTTGCGGCTCGAATTGTGTGGTGTCATCCTGGAAGCCATTGAGCCCTACGAACCCACATTTAGTTCGTTCGTGTCTCTCTTTTTTTTAATCAGTGTAACCGACTTCAACGTAGGCAGCTCGCAGTTCATTCATTCAAAACTGTCGAGTATTCAAGAGATTTGCGGGCGAGAGCTGACTCGAACGGCTGCCTTCTCGTGCTGACCTCACGTCGCACGGTGACGTGATTTTGTCCCACCTATCGTACTGAGACCTTTCTTTAATCATTTTTTTTCCTTTTTCATTTATTCATAATCTCGCCAACCAAATTATCAAAACATTGACTGAACCGATAGCCAGAGGCTAGTGTGGGGTTCAGAAACAAAATACATAATGGAAATGACACAGCACTTGTGTAAAATGAAAAGCACAAAATTATCGGCGAAAGACCAAAATACTCCATACAATGAGAAGAAAACAATACAATATGCATTTTACAGCAGAATGGGTAAAGATCTATCAAGAACAACACAGCATAAGAAATGCAACCGGAATACAAGAAATACAATGGAAGAGGATTGGTTGGTTGGCCTCTCTTACCAACCACTTCCTTTTCTTCG
This sequence comes from Amblyomma americanum, assembly GCF_052857255.1. Lineage (NCBI taxonomy): Eukaryota > Metazoa > Arthropoda > Arachnida > Ixodida > Ixodidae > Amblyomma > Amblyomma americanum. Next base: position 88,605,886 of record NC_135506.1, read on the forward strand.
CTGCTTATTGTGAAGAGCTGTTTCCTTCCAGAAATTTGATTATTAGATTAGCTTTCTGCCTATTAATTTTTAGGCCAACCGTTCTATTCTGCCCGTAAATTTTGTGGATGCTTTGCAGTTCGTCCCCTGAGTTACTTTGCAAAGCAATGACATCAGAGAATTGAAGAATATTAGGGTTTTGAGCATCGACTATTATCCCCCGCTTTTCCCATTTCAAGTTTCTGGATACCCCTTGCAAAGAAACTGTTAAATAGTCTGGCATCTTTCCCTATTGAAATTTTATTCCTACATTTTTGCAGGACTACGAAGTATTTGCGGCCGCAATAGATGTCCTCCAGTATTCGTGCATATATCTCTCCCGTTTCTATATGCACCCGTTTCTAAATGTCTGCATGACTGCACAGATATGGACTGAATCAAATGATTTCTCGTAACCTGTAAAGGAAAGAATATATACATATAGAGGTTGGCTATATTCTGCGCATTTCTCTATAACCCTACTGACAGCATGATTGTGGTCTTCTGTCGAGTTGCTTTTACAAAAGCTTGCCTGGTCACTTGATTGAAGTTAAAAGTGGTCCTGATTATACTAGCGATTACCTTAGTAAATACGGCGTCCTTCATAGCCTGAGTCGCTTTCGGACGTTAAACCCACATAAACCTAAACCCTAGTAAATCCCTTGTAGGCAATGGACAGTAAGTTGATTGCTCTGTGATTTTTCAAGTCCTTGACGTCTCTATTCTTATGGATTAAGATGATATTAGGATTCCTCCAAGATTCTATTACAAAAGAGGCCATGAGGCAATGCGAATGCAGGGTGGCCAGTTTATCTAATGAATTCTCCCCCTGCCCTGCAACATATCTGTGTCACTTGATCATCACCAGCTGCTGTTCATATTTGCATTGATTTTAAAGCTTTCTCTACTTCCTTTTTAATTACTAGAAAATTTCACAGGTGATCTGCACTGCTGCCTCTGTCATTATTGTCTTGATTTAATGGACTACTCTATTGAGCTGTTTGCATTTGGTGTATGAGTTTACACGATCATAAAAAAAAACTTTGTCAAAATTTCTTTGTCAAAATTTCTGCGCACTCTGGCTGGGAGGCCCAATCACTGGTTAGCACTTCTTAAGTCTCGTCGTCTCCCTTCTAATAGGTTAATTATTGGACAAATTATTGGACAATTAATGGACAAACCGTAGGAATAGCACTAAACTACTTGGGCTCTCTATGCACCGAATGAATTAGCGAAAAGGAAACAGTTTTCTCTCATTTTTTATATTACCTTAATAAAGTTGCTAACTAGCCGTGATTAAAGTCTCAATCGGGTAAATAAAAATAAAAGCAGGTGCATGTTTCTACGATGTGTTCGCTAGTGTCATGGCTCAGTCGTTTTGCATTTAATGCAGGGTACCAACCTGAGCGGCGGCCAGAAGCAGCGCATCTCCATCGCGCGCGCAGTGTACAGCCAGAGCGACGTCTACCTGCTGGATGACCCCCTCAGTGCCCTCGACCCCGTAGTGGCTGGCCGCCTATTTAGAGAGGTCATCGGGAAAACGGGCCTGCTCGGGAACAAGGTGAGTATGCAAGTTATTGTTTATTTACTTTAGGATCCTTCGATGCGAAGGCGCCATACGAATGAGAGGCGGAGTTAGCATTTGTTCAGTGTGCAAAATAAAGTACGGACAATTCTAAAGTTCCTGCGCTGCTTTTGGAGAGGCAGTATGTACCCCTGCATTGGTCAAATGTGCAAACATTCCAATTTTTTTCGTTACTGTGCAAAGTAGCAGCGGTAGAGGCTTCCTCCGCGCGGGATCGTTGTCCGGACTGAACACACATTTAGGTCTACCTTGTAAACCCTAACAATTGGCGTCCTACGCCAATCACAGCGCGCCGTAGAGAACCACTCGCCCAAGTGCCGATCACATAATCTGTAGAAAATTCGCGGACTGAATTTTGCTAATGAAAAGCTTGATATGATAGTGAACTGGCAAGCTAGATGAAGTTCAGTAATAAAAATTTGGACACGATTTCTGGGTTGCAGTGTTCGGAGACTTTGACCTGATTCCTGTGAATTTGCCATCGTTTGAGAGCGTGAAACATACTGACTAGCGCATACACAGACGGACTAAAGTAAGAGGTTCTGAAGAGACATCTGTGGCTTGTTACATATTACATTCGCTGCAGCCGGCGGTTGGTGTGTAGACTTTCCGAGCTGAAATCTTCCGCGAGTATATCCTCGCCAGTGTAGATGCGACCTTCATGGGTGCTGTGAAATGGCAGCTCCCAAGATGGCACTGTCTGCGGTGATGTCGTCAAAGACGGCCTGGCAGAGAGCAATTTCTGTGGGGTATGGGATTCAGGGAGTGGAGACGTTACAGCTCTCACTCTTTCTTTCTGTATTGTGTTGGTAGTATTTCCGCAGTTTTAGTTTCATTTCGCTCCGAAACATTATGAAGGCCGCTCATAGGGCGTGGTAGCGGCAGCCGGTCGGAGCCCTGCCTGAGCCAGCCTGAGGTTTAGGCGCATATGGAATGTGTTCGCCTGTACGAAAACAAAAAGGAAAACTGAATTATACGGAACGATAAAATACTACTCTACAGGAAAGACTACACAAAACACCTTCTACATATGCTTTTATCCTCAGCACAGTGTATGACTCCAGGAGCTGGTTCCTTACCTTGTTTAAAGAAGAATTGTGCAGCAGATTAGGATCAGGTGTGCTGAAAATGTTCGTCTTAACCTTCTTTCTTTAGAGGACCAAGGGAAGGCTTAGGGGGTAGGGCAAGTACCCTCCCTCGTTTGGATACACAGCCTCTCACAGCTTCTACTATGCAAGGAAGTTTTGGGGCTTTGTGAGACGATTGCATTGGAGCAACAACTGTGCCCCTGTGACTACCCTCAGAAACTGCTCTTCTTAGAGTAGCATTAAACCGCGCCTGTAGCGGCAAAGAAACATTGAGAGTGCAATGAACTCGGCTTTGCGCTTCACATAGGTCTTCCTCTACCGCCCTAGCCGAGAACTTGATTTTCGCATCCTAGCCTATTACGATACTCGCGAAAGTCAAAGTCATGCTCGAAAGTGCTGTTTGACACCGCTGTTTAACCAGCCTTGGACAACTTTTATAGCCAAAGCTTCTCGGGCATTCTTGTGCAGGCTGTGCCATGAAAGCCGCGTCAGAAACGATTTCAGTTCATTTTGGCGTAGTGAGGAAATGTTTTTCAGATGCTCCTTCATGTTATACTGCACTTCCGTTTTGGTTTTCAAATTGTGAACTCAACTAGAAGAACGGTCTTTTTATGTGATATATATTGCCGCGTCTACAAAAATAGCCGCTCGGCGGCTGTTCGGCACGGAGCTCGTGCGCCACGCGGTTCCCTTCTAAAGAAGAAACTGATCTTCCGCTTTGAAGGGCAAGGCACTCGTGAGTTTCGGCGATGCCCTCAAAGTATGCGACCGCGATGCCCTTGGTGATGTGTTGCCGTTTGGTCCCGAAACTCATTAGAAGGACATCTGGCAGGCCGTTGCAGAGCGTTGCGATACCTCTCGAAATGCAGATTCCATGAGAGCACAAGTGCAGTGTTCTGCTCTGCTATGTTGTCAGCACTGCACCGGTCGTCACAAATAACGGCAACGAAGGCACATGATCGCGGAGGCGTGGTCACATCTGTGTCGATGCTGCGCGGGGCCGTCCTGAGTGGTTCGGTGTCGACTGAAACTGTTCCAGAGTCGAAAATATTACCAGACGGAAGGTTTATGATGGCACCATGCTTGTGCAGGAAGTCCATGCCAAGGATCAGGTCCTTGCAGCAGTGCGGCAGAACACCAAAAGTGCGAACAAAAGAAGAGTTGGGAATGGCGACCTTCCGACAGGCGTCATGAGGTGACCGCCAGCAGTACAAATTTGCGGCCCATCTCATGCTGAGGCGATCCGCCAGGTGATTGCTTATTATTGAAAAGTGCGCGCCTGTATTAACTAGACCAGTCACTGGGTACGCGTCAACGTGATTGCGGAATTCGGGGCTAACAACTGCAATGGTGTCAGGGAACGTCCGTATCAAAGAATCAGGCTGAGGTGGCATCGCGCTCCGGCTGCTTTCGGGGGTCTTCGGAATTTCTGCTGTGAGCAACCTTTCCCCCTGAGGTCGCCGCTTTCAGTTTCCCCGGCGCGGGCTTGGAGACAGGCCCCGCAGCCCATCTGCGTAAGCCTGGCGACTAGGCGACGTGATGCGTGCGGGAGACGGCGATCGTAGTCGGCGGGTAGAGGAAGTGTCACAGGCAGCAAGGTATTCCTCTATCTCGTTGAGTCGCTCACCGAAACGGGTGCAGGGAGCGTCAAATGGAAAACCCCGGAGGCCGATTTCAGAGTACGGGCAACGGCGATATAGGTGGCCGGCTTCCCCGCAATGGTGGCAGAGCGGCTGCTGGTCAGAGCTTCCCCAGATAGCCGCCTTGCGGGCCAGTGGATGCAATGCAGGTTCCGGCTTGGGCCGCTGGTAGAATGACGGCGGCGGTGCGGTCGGCGGCGGCAGGTGGTACGGAAAATGTTGCACAGGTGACAACTCGGAACGGGGAGCCGCGGTGTATCTCACGAGGCGTGGCTCCGACATAACTGGAGGAGGCGGTGAAAATGCTTGGCGGATCTCGTCGCGCACGACTTCGGTAAGAGCCGTAGCTTTCGGATCAGGCGAGGTGAGCGTAAGTTCCTGGAGCTCTTCACTTACCACCGCACTTATAAGCTCACACAACGACGTATTGTCGCTGGACACGCTCAAAGCGTCCACACTGATGCATGGCTCACCGCACAAGGAGTCATTTCGGAGGCACCGCTGCTGCAAGGCCCTCTCAATGGCGGTCGCTTCTATTATGAAGTCGGCTACAGTCTGCGGGGTATTTCGGACCAAACCAGCGAAGAGTTGGTCCTTCACACCTTGCATGAAGTGGCGAAACTTCGTGCCTTCCGCCATATCTGGGTCAGCGCGCCGACAAAGGCTGGTCACGTCCTCGGCGAACATGGCAACGCTCTCATTAGGCTTTTGTGCACGGGCGTCCAGGAGGCGCCGTGCACGATCCGGGAGGTCCGTGCTAGCAAACGTGTCCCGGACCTGCTGGCGAAAGGTATCCCAGCTTTGGATATCGGCCTTCCTGTTCTCGAACCAAGTCTTGGCTCCGTCTTCGAGTGCGAAATAAACGTTCCGCCGCTTGTGTGCAGGGCTCCACTGGTTGAAATCGCCGACCCGCTCAAACTATTCAAGCCAGTCTTCAACGTCTTCGAAAGTGGCGCCAAGGAAGCTGGTTGCCACACGGGGTTGCAGAAGCATCAAGGGTGACGCGCTAGCTTGCAACATGGTGGTATACTCACCAGGTCGATGAGTGGGTGCCGCTTTGTAGAGGGGACCAAATTCTGGGACCATTACCAGGAGGTGGCGGATGCTGCGGTGAATGGGCGTGGAGACAAGCGGAAGCTGGTCGGGACTCGATAAGCGGCTGTCTGGAGGGGCCCTGCATATGGGGCTTCGAGTCCGCAAACTCCACCAGTATCACGTAGCAGTTGGTGCTTGTATGGTGGAGGTGCTGGGTATTCGAGACGTCTGCGGTACTTTCTTCGTAAGGCAGACTAGATTTTTTTTTAATTGAACCGCTGATCAGTCCAAAACTTGACGCGATAACTTAGAGTTGTGGTGATCGTAGCTCTCATTATTCCGCACAGATTTTAGAAAAACTGACACGGAACCATAAAAATTAAACAGTGAGAGCTCCAGGCAATAGCAGCATAGTGCAGGAAGAGCTCTTTCACTTTCCATCTTCTTCACCCATAGATTGAGATCTCCACCTTTTGAACAGGATTGCAGATTGTGGGCTGTGCACGTCGCGAAGCGACTCAGGCTATGATGGACGCCGTATAGAAGGGCTTGGGATTAATTAAGGCCACCTCATTTTCTTGAAAGTGTGCTGACATCGGAGAGCATGTGGGCGTTTTTGTAAGTCGTCTTCATCAAAATAGGGCCAACGCGTTGGGGAGCGAACCTGCGGCCTTAGGAGCCACCGCGGAAGGTACCTTGTGAACAGAAACCCAAAGCACAGACAAAAGGTTTCTGTCAATGTGTTTTGCTTGCTGCACTCAAAACAACGACCGGTTAGGCAATAAATTCTACTTCAGTTATCTTTTTATCATTTGCTGCAGCTAGTAAACACTGGTTTGTCTGCAATGTAATTATCACAGCGAGAATAGTATTTGAATTGCGACCTTATGTAATTTGTGTTTTATTTTTTAGACATCCGTGTTCTTGCCGCTGGAGCGATCTGCTTTGTTGTTGCCACTCTTCTGTTCCAGACTCGAATCATGGTCTGCAATCAGCCCAATTACCTGTGCCAAATGGACAAGCTCGTGTTAGTGTATGACAGACGGATCAAAGTATATAAAAACTTAGAAGACCTGATACAAGACCCTCAAGCGCCAAAAAATTTAAGTGATGCCTTACAGCAGAACTCTTCTGACGAGTGCTCAAGTGTGCGGTGAGCTTTCTACACACTATCTTTGTGAAAATGTTTTGCTTTCTTCTATATGTTCAGTGCTTTGAAACAAAGCATAAGAAATAATTTCTGACAGCGGAATTGTTGCACTCATTTGCGAAAAAGTATTAGACCTGATCTATTAGGGTACACTTATGGGGAGAGACCTGCCACCACGAGGCCTGAACCTCGGTTTCATTTATTTTTTCACTTATAGAAGTAGCTGCAATAAGAAATAATAACAGTGGCCACATTCGGCCAGTGACTGTTTAATGAGGAGGACCTAAAAGGACACTTTTTTTTAGTTCTAAACAGTTTTTCGCATGAAAGTGTCATCGTTGTGCGACAGTTTCAGACATAAACTGTCACTATAGCTGAGCTTTCTGTGCGATGCTGGGCCTCGAGGAGACGCTGAGGATGCAACCATACTTATTTATTTCTGGTGCCTAACTAATAGTATGTATGAGGGTGCGTGATCAGTTTGTTTAGAGGAAGTAGAAGAGGGACCAAGAAGGAAGTTGACCGTAGGGATAAAACACATTCACATTAGCATGGGCACATGCAAGGCCATTGCGTAGTTCTACTCGTCTGTATCAAGGATCTCTGCCTCCAACACTTGATCATCAAAAAACTTTGTACTATAACTTTATAGAACCGGTAGTCCTAAGAAGCATGGTGGTCGCCGGAACGTTTCATGAGCGGCAGGTATCTGTTGTTTATCTCAACAGGCAACAGGCCCGACGGACAAAGCGAGCCTGAACAGTTAGTTCCCTAGTTAAACACCACATCCTGGCTTCTCGTGAAACGTTCAGAGGACCACCCTTTCGCCCTCTTGCTCTCCTGCTTGGCGTGGCTTTCTGGCGCGGTCCGCTGCAAACAACGCGGGGCCCGTCGTGCCCACTCCATTCAGCTCTCCGTGGAAGGCTCAGAAAAAGGGCCCGATCATAGTAGTGGCCAGTGCCAATTATTCATTATCAGGTTCCGTGTAGAAGTAACAACAAAATTTATTATTTTGTGCCAACTGAGTCACCCCTTTCATACTTTGGCTAACTGTATGCGTCTTCAGTTTATGGTGATCATATCAGTACAGACACGTACACGGAAACAAACCCCACTTTCAACTTCCTCTATATGCTTAATCGTGCTGCAGTGGCCGCCTTTTCGAATGTATTGGAAACTTCATTGCATTATTCTATTTCTCTTCCTACTGCATTTCTCCTTTTTTGCACTAATTCCGTCGCTTTTTGAGACGATATTCTAGAAGTTTTTACTAATTACCTCTGCGTACGGTCTTGCTAGGGTATACAACACTCGCATTCGTTCTCTGACCAGTACTGGTCTCTCCCTTTTGTCATTAAAACAATGATTTTCCTTTGCGATGAATGCTTCTCTGTCATTCGCCTCCCTTAGCTTTACAGAAGTTGCTGCCTTTTGTCTTGATTAGGACTGGAAAGCTACCTCATCTATATACTTTTATTGCACATATATTGGCAATGCCTTTGTATAGGTAGGAGTAAAATAAGTTAAATGCATTCTTTCCACAGTATTTTATCTTAATACAGGTTTGGGTACCTGTTTTGTCCTGAGAGATCTACTTCTGTACTTCGCTTAGAAAATCAACACGTATTGCGAACCTTTACTTTTAGGTAGACTATTCAGGAGTGGTAATCAATTGTGAAGCATAATGATACATGAAATAACCTCATTAGTGGCGAGTCGAAATGAATCGATACGGCTCTGAGTGAACAAATACAGGGACAAGAAGAAACACGTAGCAAGCAGGCGCTGTTCTGATAACATTGATTTATGTCTGCTGGAGAGAGATAAGCCATCTTCAAGCCATGTTAACAAAAAGCCTTGCTTTAAATTATAAGAATAACTAGCAAACTGGAATCAGTTACGCTCGAATAAACAGCGCAGAACAGACACGCACGAAGAAATACTCAAGAACAACAAATTTCTGTTGTACTTCGTGACATGCGTCACTTCTGCTCTTTTTCATCCATCATGAAGTACCAACAAACCGGGCGATATACCTCTTCAAAGGAGAAACAAATCTGCGAACTTATTAGACAAAGTCCGCGGGGAGCTTTCGGTTAATGGCTACCCGACCAGGTCATAACGAAGATGACAAGCTGCGTATCGGGCGACAACTGAGCGTAGGAATTTGTGCGCATGAGCAGGGTCCCATTCTTTCATGGCATCAGCGAAGCGTTTTCTCGTGATATTTTTTTGACGTACGACTTGCGCATGGCCACGCACCGTCGAGCAAGCCCTGTAGCTAGCTAATGAATGTTAAGGACCGATAACCATGTGACCACTTTCCAGGAGTTATCTATAAGATACTATTCCTAAAGTGCAGTCATGCTTACATTGGTGAGGCAGAATTTTCGAGATTTTCGAGATGCATGAAGGATGGTCAACGTGAAGCGAAAAACAACAAGCATGCGCCTCGAATATGCTCAAAGGCCACGCACACATTACTGGACAGCAGACTGGAGCACCGCCTCTGTCTTAACTCAAAAAGAATCGTGATGGCGGGCCTCCTCTTGGAATCATTTATGCAGACGCAAGAATCTAACGAGAACGAAGGTTCCTTGCGATTCCATCTACGCCCGAACATTCCGTCACATATTTCGCATATTAGCACGCCACCGCTCCAATCCTTCCCACTGTGAGCAAAAAACACAGAGAAAGAGAGAGGGAGAGAAAGAAAACCTTAATTGAACGTAGTATTAAGCATCAAGAATGTCTTGGGTATGGGTAACCAAGGCCAACTGGTCCGTGAGACGCTTCAAGCTTAGCCAAGCCTGCCACGTTGAGGGACAAGGGTATGGGAAAAGAGGGGACCGAATGGCAACAAGGCAGAAGAAAAGGCAATGTTCAAAATTACCATAAGGTTCGGGACAATTCGGGCAAGCGGAGGAGTGTTGGATACGGTAGAGATAAGAATGGGCAGGAATAATAGAAATAATAATAATAATAATAATAATAATAATAATAATAATAATAATAATAATAACAATAATTGTTTTTTGGGGGGAAGGAAATGGCGCAGTATCTGTCTCATATATCTTTGGACACCTGAACCGCGCCGTAAGGGAAGAGATAAAGGAGGGAGTGAAAGAAGAAAGGAATAAGAGGTGCTGTAGTAGAGGTCTCCGGTATAATTTCGACCACCTGGGGATCTTTAACGTGCACTGACATCGCACAGCATACGGGCGCCTTAGCGTTTTTCCTCCATAGAAACGCAGCCGCCGCGGTCGGGTTCGAGCCCGGGAACTCCGGATCAGTAGTCGAGTGCCCTAACCACTGAGCCACCGCGGCGGGTCTAATAAGAAGTGCATTTAGGTGTATGCGTCGAGAAATGCGTAGTGGAGTGGTTGTCCGGAACAGGAAGTGTCCGTAAAGTTCCTTTAATGCTGTGAAAGTGAACATTTTTCATTGTAGTGGATAGTAGCGTACCACATGTGTGGTTAAGGCCAGGGAATCCCATGTGCTTGGTATCTGAGTTCGAGGGCGAGGTGATGCAACAACTCATTGCCTGGGATTCCAGCGTAACCAGGAGTCCTCAGTGTGACAGTGTGGGGACGTAGTTTGACGAGAACTGCTTGCAAGTCATCCCGCAGTTGTACAGGAATCCGAACCTTATGAACTGCCCATATAGCCTGCATTTAATTGCTATATATGGTATCCTGAACGATTAGGCGTGATAAGGAGTGGTCCTGAGTACTGTCAATTATCGGGAGGGTCTCCAGGGTGGCTGTTGGAGGGGATCAGTGTAAGAACCAAGGGTGTGCGTCGCTGCATGGCTGCCAGTCGTAACTGAATAAGCAGCTGCTCCAACGTGAGTTCGCGATTTGTCTGCGTATACGAGCGTTCAATCAGTAGGGCGGAACTGATTGGTAGCGCGAGCGGAACGTCAGCCTGGGTTGGTATCGGCTGCAATGTTGTTTTTTTTTGGAATTGGGGTGATTCAGACCTTATCTGGGAGCGTATCCAGGAAAATAACGTCGGATTTTCGAAACATTCTTCTTGCTTACAACTATGGACAGTGGCTGCTTCTTCATTTCATCAGATTTGCCTCTTGTAGGCTGCAGGCTGTGAGCGAATAAGTAATATTAGTACATACATGTCATACGTTCTTGCACGCCCACCTAACCTCACGCTTTTTCAGACGACGCTGAAATCTTAATGACAGCTCACTACTAGCGCGAGACCTTGCAGTTTTTCGAGCACAGTATGGTCGTAACTTACGTGAAGATATGCTGCTGCTGATCCCTTTGAAACTTTTCAAAATGAGCACGTCCACGTAAGTGGTATGAAGTGTAACTTGGGTTTTTTCATTTCTATTTACTCAGTGCTCGAGAAGAGCTAGAGGACAACGACACAGTTGGCAGAGTTACAGTGGAGGAAGTTGGAGAGTCTACGAAGGTAAGAGAACGACGCCTGGACCAAAGGAATCAAAGGAAGAGAAATCTGCTATACAGTTAATAAGAAACAGCAGTAAATAAAAATAAAAGTTGTCTATTTTTACTCATATTAACAAAACTCGGGGGAATGTGATTAGAAGATAGCGTGAGTAAATCTGTTAATAACAATATATCTGTGCTGTATGTGTTTGGTATTCGCAGTACGTTTCAAACTAAAATCGCTTATAAAAAGCAAGCTTAGTCGCGATTAACGTCCATTAGCTGTAGCTCAAGAAAAGTACAGAAAAAAGAAATAGTTGACAAAATATCCGTCTGTTTTCAAGGGACAGTGCGCCATGGTTAAGGGTAACTTAAATCGGTACAAGGTACAAGTGCCTAAAGAGGCCAATTTCAAAATTTCCAGAGAGTCAGGTGTGCGAGGGCATGCGTTATTTAAACAGCGAACGTTTTGTCAATTATGCTTTGCATTAACTATAGAAGTCAGTCATCGAGCTATTTACGTTTGGTGAAAACAGAAATAGCCGCAGGCATCTTCCTCGTACACAGCAGGTATATCTTTACGCATAACCGTTTTGCTGTACGTGGTGCAACTTCAATGAAGGGTTTATGTGAAAAAAAAAACAGCATAGTAGAGAGACTGCTACTATAGTAAGCGTCGGGACATACCGCAAGATTACCTTGTTGAGAGTTCTGAAGTAAACGTCATTTTTCATCTCAACCAGAATGTTCCGATACAGCAGTATTGCACAGGTGTAGGAGTTATTTTTGGACACACACACGCATACAACACAGATATAGTCCAAGACCCTTTTCGCAAGCAGTTCACCCTAGAAGCGCCGACAGCTAGGTCGGCGAAACTTGTACCCTTTAGAAAATCGGTGGGTACCTGGCGGCACTGGGGATCAAAGTGAGCACCTCCAAAATGCGAGTCGGATGCTCTACCTTAAGCGCATATATATATTACCAGCCAGGGGCTCTTTTGACAAATATATATATATATATATATATATATATATATATATATATATATATATATATATATATATATATATATATATATATATATATATATATATATATCTGTGCATGATAAACATAAAAATAACAATTGAAAACATACCTGGATTTTATTCACTGCTTTTCTGCTGGAGGATCGGCCTTTTTCGAGTGTACTACAGCATTTGAAACACGCAGCTTTGACAAAGCGTGCGCGAGGTACAAAAGTAGCCTAACGCACGAGTCCAATCAACTTTGCCGGGGGGGGGGGGGGGGGAGGAAGACCAGGAAAAATAAAATAAAAAACGGCTCAAGCGCAGTTTTCGCCTTCAACTTTAGTTGACGTTCGATGTCAAACTCGCAGTATTACAGGACGTGCTACGTCCGCCGCTATGGACGATGGTGGCGCTGGTGAACATTCTCAAGGTTTGCTTACACGCAAAACATAAATACCCACGAAGGGAGCAGATTGGGCAGCCGTCGCCGTAGATCTGTTGATAGAGCTCCAGACACGATATTCCGAGGTCCTGCGTTCGGATCCCACCGGCAGCATGGTTGTTTTTTCTGCTGCTTTATAAGTAATTTCATTTAAGCGACAGATTAATCGAAGTAATATTCTCCCATTGATTGTCACTACAAATTAAAAAAGAAACATTCTCCTATGCACCTTGTTTTGCTGTGACTGCTGGCTTCCTTCTTATATATATATATATATATATATATATATATATATATATATATATATATATATATATATATATATATATATATATATATATATATATATATATATATATATATATATATATATATATATATATATATATATATATATATATATATATATATATATATATATATATATATATATCATAATCAGCCTGACTATATGCACTGCAAGGCAAGGCCTCTCCTATGTCTTTCCAATTAACCCTGTCCTTCGCCAGCTGCATCCATCCTATGCCTGCAAACTTCCTAATTTCATCCGCCCACCTAACCTTCTGCCGCCCCCTGCTACGCTCACTTTCTCTTGGAATCCACTCCGTTACCCTTAAAAGGACAAGCGGTTATCTTTCATTCGCATTGCATGCCATGCCGAGGCCCA